>NC_092005.1:395000-602819 GCF_044704955.1 Pristiophorus japonicus
TTCTCTCAATCTGTCTCTCACTCACATCACCATCTCTCTGTCCCTCTCTCTCTCTCTGTGTCACTGTATGTCTGTCTGTGTCTCTGTCACTGTTACTCTCAGTCTCTCTCTCACTCACACGACTATCTCTCTGTCCCTCTCTCTCTCTGTCATTGTATGTCTGTCTGTGTCTTTGTCTCTGTTTCTCTCAGTCTCTCTCTCACTCACACCACAATTCTCTGTCCCTCTCTCTCTCTGTCATTGTATGTCTGTCTGTGTCTCTGTCTCTGTTTCTCTCAGTCTCTCTCTCATTCACACCACTTACTCTCTGTCCCTCTCTCTCTCTGTCATTGTACGTCTGTCTTTGTCTATGTCTCTGTTTCTCTCAGTCTCTCTCTGACTCACACCACTATCTCTCTGTCCCTCTCTCTCTCTGTCATTGTATTTCTGTCTGTGTCTCTGTCTCTGTTTCTCTCAGTCTCTCTCTCATTCACACCGCGATCTCTCTGTCCCTCTCCCACTCTCTCTCTGTCACTGTATGCGTCTCTGTGTCTCTGACACTATTTCTCTCAGTCTCTCTCTCACTCACACCACTATCTCTCTGTCCCTCTCTCTGTCTCTCTGTCTCTGTATGTCTGTCTGTGTCTCTGTCACTGTTTTTCTCAGTCTCTCACTCACTCACACCACTATTTCTCTGTCCCTCTCTCTCTATGTCACTGTATGTCTGTCTGTGTCTCTGACTCTCTTTCTCTCAGTCTCTCTTTCACTCACACCACTATCTCTCTCTGCCTCTCTCTCACTGTCACTGTATGTCTGTCTGTGTCCCTGTTACTGTTTCTCTCAATCTGTCTCTCACTCACATCACCATCTCTCTGTCCCTCTCTCTCTCTGTCACTTTATGTCTGTCTGTGTCTCAGTCACTGTTTCTTTCAGTCTCTCTCTCACTCACACCACTATCTCTCTGTCCCTCTCTCTCTCTCTGTGTCACTGTATGTCTGTCTGTGTCTCTGTCACTGTTTCTCTCATTCTCTCACTCACTCACACCACTATCTATCTGTCCCTCTCTCTCTCTGTCACTGTATGCCTGTCTGTGTCCGTGTCTCTGTTTCTCTCAGTCGCTCTCTCACTCACACCACTATCTCTCTGACCCTCTCTCTCTCCGTCACTTTATGTCTGTCTGTGTCTCTGTCACTGTTTTTCTCAGTCTCTCTCTCACTCACACCGCTATCTCTCTGACCCCGCTATCTCTCTATCTCAGTATGTCTGTCTGTGTTTCTGTGTCTGTTTCGCTCAGTCTCTCTCTCACTCCCACCACTATTAATCTGTCCTCTCTCTCTCTCTGTCAAGTTATGTCTGCCTGTGTCTCTGTCATTGTTTCTCTCTGTCTCTCTCTCACTCACACCACTATTACTTTGTCCCTCTCCCTCTCACTCTCTCTCTCTCTCTCTCTTTCCCCCTCTTTTGCTGTCTATCTCTCTCCCTCCATTTCCGTGTGACACTGTCTCGCAGTCTCCCTCGCTCAGTCTGAACCTCCCCCTCTCTGTCCCTGTCACTGTATGTCTGTCTAAATCCCTGTCACTGTTTCTCTCAATCTGTTCTCACTCACACCACTATCTCTCTGTCCCTCTGTCTCTCTGTCACTGTATTTCTGTCTGTGATCTTTCACTGTTTCTCTCAGTCTCTCTCTCACTCACAGCCATATCACTCTGTCCCTCTCTCTTTCTGTCACTGTATGTCTTCTGCGTCTCTGTCACTGTTTCTCTCAGTCTCTCTATCACTCACACCACTACATCTCTGTCCCTCACCCTCTCTCTGTCACGGTATGTCTGTTTGTGTCTCTGTATCTCTCAGTCTCTCTCTCACTCACACCACTATCTCTCTGTCCCTCTCCCTCTCTCTCTGTCACAGCATGTCTGTCTATGTCTCTGTCACTGTTTCTCTGAGTCTCATCCTCATTCACACCAGTATCTTTCTGTCCCTCTCTCTGTCACTGTATGTCTGTCTGTGTCACTGTCTCTGTTTCTCTCAGTCACTCTCTCACTCACACCACTATCTCTCTGACCCTCTCTCTCTCCGTCACTGCATGTCTGTCTGTGTCTCTGTCACTGTTTCTCTCAGTCTCTCTCTCACTCACACCACTATCTCTCTGTCCCTCTCTCTCTCTGCCATTGTATGTCTGTCTGTGTCACTGTCTCTGTTTCTCACAGTTTCTCTCTCACTCACACCATTATCTCTCTGTCCCTCTCCCTCTCCCTCTCTCTCTGTCGCTGTATGTCTGTCTGTGTCTCTGTCTCTGTTTCTCTCAGTCTCTCTCTCACTCACACCACTATCTCTCTGTCCCTCTCCCTCTCTCTCTCTTTCTATCACTGTATTTCTGTCTGTGTCTCTGTGTCTGTATCTATAAGGCACTCTCTAACTAACACCACTATTTCTCTGTCCCTCTCTCTTGCTTTGTCACTGTATGTCTGTCTGTGTCTCTGTCACTGTTTCTCTCAGACTTTCTCCTCTCTCTCACTCACACCACTATCTCTCTCTCCCTCCCTCTCTCTCTCTGTCACTCTATGTCTGTCTGTGTCTCTGTCACTGTTTCTATCGGTCTCTCTCTCACTCACACCACTATCTCTCTGACCACCGCTCTCTCTTTCACTGTATATCTGTCTGTGTCTCTGTCACTGTTTCTCTCAGTCTCTCTCCCACTCAAACCTCTATCTCTCTGTCCACTGCTCTCTCTATCTCCCCTCTCTTTCCCCCAATCTCTAGCCCCTCTCTCGGTTTCCCTCAGCCATGCTCACTCCAGTATCTCTCACTCCCCAAAATTTGTCTCTCAATCTCTCCCACTTTCTCTCCACAATCTCATTCTCTCCCCTCTATTTCTCTCCCCACTATCGAATTGCCCAAACTCACTATCCAACATTTTCTCTCTCCCACTCTCTCTCCACCACTGCATCTGATATTCTAGGGTTTAAAGCGTTCAGTGTGCCAACGCGCTTTATAAGAGCACCCTCTTTCAAGCCACAATTTGCAGCACAGTATCTGTATTTGGGTGTTTTTCTTATACTCAGTGGCACAGGGCTCCGGCCTGTAGCGGTTTCCAGATAACAGGGTCCGAAATAGGGCCAGCCCGCTCGCACCGAAGTTTGCTCCAGCAGGTGTGAGCATCGAGCCTGTGGGATATGATTGTAACGTGTGCCTGCGTGTTGAAGCCAGTGCAGGCAGATGGCACGACATTCAAATCCTGGTGTGGAGAAATATCCAGATCAACACGCAGCTGCAACATTTGTGGTGGAACAGTGTGTAATACCCATCCAGATGCATCACTGATCTCACTCATACTGTCATTACCCATCCAGATACATCACTGACCTCACTCATACTGTCACTACCCATCCAGATACATCACTGATCTCACTCATACTGTCATTACCCATCCAGATACATCACTGACCTCACTCATACTCTCACTACCCATCCAGATACATCACTGATCTCACTCATACTGTCATTACCCATCCAGATACATCACTGACCTCACTCATACTGTCACTACCCATCAAGATACACCATTGTCTTCACACATACTGTCACTGCCCATCCAGATACATCAATGACCACACTCATACTGTCACTACTCATCCAGATAAATCACTGACCTCACTCATACTGTCACTACCCATCCAGATACATCATTGTCTTCACACAGACTGTTACTTCCCATCCAGATACATCACTGACCACATTCATACTGTCACTAGCCATTCAGATAAGTCACTGACCTCACTCATACTGTCACTCCCCATCCAGATACATCACTGATCTCACTCATACTGTCACTACACATCCAGATACATCACTGACCTCACTCATACTGTCACTACCTTACAGATACATCACTGACCTCACTCATACTGTCACTCCCCATCCAGATATATCACTGACCTCATTCATACTGTCACTACCATCCAGATACATCACTGACGTCACTCACACAGTCACTACCATCCAGATACATCACTGACGTCACTCATACTGTCACTACCCATCCAGATTCATCCCTGATCTCACTCATACTGTCACTCCCCATCCAGATACATCACTGATCTCACTCATACTGTCACTACACATCCAGATACATCACTGACCTCACTCATACTGTCACTACCATACAGATACATCACTGACCTCACTCATACTGTCACTACCAATTCAGGTACATCACTGACGTCACTCATACTGTCACTACCCATCCAGGTACAACACTGACGTCACCCATACTGTCACTACCCATCCAGGTACATCACTGACGTCACTCATACTGTCACTACCATCCAGATACATCACTGACGTCACTCATACTGTCACTACCCATCCAGGTAAATCAGTGACCTCACTCATACTGTCACTACCATCCAGATACATTACTGACGTCATTCATACTGTCACTACCATCCAGATACATCACTGACCTCACTCATACTGTCACTACCATCCAGATACATCACTGACCTCACTCATACTGTCACTACAATCCAGGTACATCACTGATTTCACTCATACTGTCACTACCATCCAGATGCATCACTGACGCCACTCATACTGTCACTACCTATCCAGATACATCACTGATCTCACTCACACTGTCACTACCATCCAGATACATAACTGTCCTCACTCAAACTTTCACTACCATCTAGATACATCACTGATCTCACTAATAATGTCACTAGCCATACAGATACATCACTGACCTCACTCATACTGTCACTACCATCCAGATACATCCTCACCTCACTCATACTGTCACTACCGATCCAGCTACATCACTGACCTCACTCATACTGTCACTACACATCCAGATACATCGCTGACCTCACTCATACTGCCACTACCCATCCAGCTACATCACTCACCTCACTCATACTGTCACTACCCATCCAGATACATTACTGACCTCACTCATACTGTCACTACACATCCAGATACATCACTGACCTCACTCATACTGTCACTACCCATCCAGATACATCACTGACCTCACTCGTACTGTCACTACCCATCCAGATACATCACTTTCTTCACACATACTTTCACTACCCATCCAGATACATCACTGATCTCACTCATACTGTCACTACTCATCCAGATACATCACTGAACTCACTCATACTGTCACTACCCATCCAGATATATCACTGACCTCACTCATACTGTCACTACACATCCAGATACATTACTGACGTCACTCACACTGTCAATACCATCCAGATACATCACTGACGTCACTCACACTGTCACTGCCATCCAGATACATCACTGACGTCACTCATACTGTCACTACCCATCCAGATACATCACTGATCTCACTCATACTGTCACTACCCATCCAGATACATCACTGACCTCACTCATACTGTCACTAGCCATTCAGATACATCACTGACCTCACTCATACTGTCACTAGCATCCAGATACATCACTGAGCCCACTCATACTGTCACTACACATCCAGATATATCACTGACCTCACTCATACTGTCACTACCCATCCAGATACAGCACTGATCTCACTCATACTGTCATCACCCATCCAGGTACATCACTGACCTCACTCATACTGTCACTACCCATCCAGGTACATCACTGACCTCACTCATACTGTCACTACACATCCAGATACATCACTGACCTCACTCATACTGACACTACCCATCCAGCTACATCACTGACCTCACTCATACTGTCACTACCCATCCAAATACATCACTGACCTCACTCGTACTGTCACTACCCATCCAGATACATCACTGTCTTCACACACACTTTCACTACCCATCCAGATACATCACTGATCTCACTCATACTGTCACTACTCATCCAGATAAATCACTGACCTCACTCATACTCTCACAACCCATCCACATATATCACTGAATTCACTCATACTGTCACTACACATCCAGATACATCACTGACGTCACTCATACTGTCACTACCATCCAGATACATCACTGACGTCACTCACACTGTCACTACCATCCAGATACATCACTGACGTCACTCATACTGTCACTACCCATCCAGAAACATCACTGACCTCACTCATACTGTCACTACCCATCCAGATACATCACTGACCTCACTCATACTGTCACTACCATCCAGATACATCACTGACCGCACTCATACTCTCACTACCCATCGAGATGCATCACTGACCTCACTCATACTGTCACTACCCATCCTGATACATCACTAATCTCACTCATACTGTCACTACCCATCCAGGTACATCACTGATATCACTCGTACTGTCACTACCATCCAGATACATCACTGACCTCACTCATGCTGTCACTACCCATCCAGATACATCACTGACCTCATTCATACTGTCACTACGCATCCAGATACATCACTGATCTCACTCATACTGTCACTACCATCCAGATACATCAGTGACCTCACTCATACTGTCACTAGCCATTCAGATAATTCACTGACCTCACTCATACTGTCACTCCCCATCCAGATATATCACTGATCTCACTCATACTGTCACTACCCATTCAGATACATCACTGATCTCACTCATACTGTCATTACCCATCAAGATACATCACTGACCTCACTCATACTGTCACTACCCATCCAGATACATCATTGTCTTCACACATACTGTCACGACCCATCCAGATACATCACTGACCACATTCATACTGTCACTACTCATTCAGATACATCACTGACCTCACTCATACTGTCACTAGCCATTCAGATAATCACTGACTTCACTCATACTGTCACTCCCCATCCAGATACATCACTGATCTCACTCATACTGTCACTACACATCCAGATACATCACTGACCGCACTCATACTGTCACTACCCATCCAGATACATCACTGATCTCACTCATACTGTCACTACTCATCCAGATACATCACTGACCTCACTCATACTGTCACAACACATCCAGATATATCACTGACCTCACTCATACTGTCACTACACATCCAGATACATCACTGACGTCACTCACACTGTCACTACCATCCAGATACATCACTGACGTCACTCACACTGTCACTACCATCCAGATACATCACTGACGTCACTCATACTGTCACTACCCATCCAGAAACATCACTGACCTCACTCATACTGTCACTACCCATCCGGATACATCACTGACCTCACTCATACTGTCACTACCATCCAGATACATCACTGACCTCACTCATACTGTCACTACCCATCGAGATGCATCACTGACCTCACTCATACTGTCATTACCCATCCAGATACATCACTGATCTCACTCATAATATCACTTCCCATCCAGGTACATCACTGATATCACTCGTACTGTCACTACCATCCAGATACATCACTGACCTCACTCATGCTATCACTACCCATCCAGATACATCACTGACCTCATTCATACTGTCAATACGCATCCAGATACATCACTGATCTCACTCATACTGTCACTACCATCCAGATATATCAGTGACCTCACTCATACTGTCACTAGCCATTCAGATAAGTCACTGACCTCACTCATACTGTAACTACCATCCAGATACATCACTGACCGCACTCATACTCTCACTACCCATCGAGATGCATCACTGACCTCACTCATACTGTCACTACTCATCCAGATACATCACTGACCTCACTCATACTGTCACTACACATCCAGATACATCACTGACGTCACTCACACTGTCACTACCATCCAGATACATCACTGACGTCACTCACACTGTCATTACCATCCAGATACATCACTGACGTCACTAATACTGTCACGACCATCCAGATACATCACTGACCTCATTCATACTGTCACTACCATCCAGATACATCACTGACCTCACTCATACTTTCACTACCCATCCAGATACATCACTGATCTCACTCATATTCTCACTACTCATCCAGATACATCACTGACCTCACTCATACTGTCACTACCCATCCAGATATATCACTGACCTCACTCATACTGTCACTACACATCCAGATACATCACTGACGTCACTCACACTGTCACTACCATCCAGATACATCACTGACGTCACTCATACTATCACTACCCATCCAGATACATCACTGACCTCACTCGTACTGTCGCTACCCATCCAGATACATCACTGATCTCACTCATACTGTCATTACTCATCCAGATACATCACTGACCTCACTCATACTGTCACTACCCATCCAGATATATCACTGACGTCACTCACACTGTCACTACCATCCAGATACATCACTGACGTCACTCATACTGTCACTACCCATCCAGATACATCACTGAACTCACTCATACTGTCACTACCCATGCAGATACATCACTGACCTCAATCATACTGTCACTAGCCATTCAGATGCATCACTGACCTCACTCATACTGTCACTACCATCCAGATACATCACTGACCCCACTCATACTGTCACTACCATCTAGATACATCACTGACCCCACTCATACTGTCACTACCCATCCAGATATATCACTGACCTCATACATACTGTCACTACCCATCCAGATACAGCACTGATCTCACTCATACTGTCATCACCCATCCAGGTACATCACTGACCTCACTCATACTGTCACTACCCATCCAGGTACATCACTGACCTCACTCATACTGTCACTACCCATCCAGATACATCACTGTCTTCACACATACTTTCACTACCCATCCAGATACATCACTGATCTCACTCATACTGTCACTACTCATCCAGATACATCACTGAACTCACTCATACTGTCACTACCCATCCAGATATATCACTGACCTCACTCATACTGTCACGACACATCCAGATGCATCACTGACGTCACTCACACTGTCACTATCATCCAGATACATCACTGACGTCACTCACACTGTCACTACCCATCCAGATACATCACTGACCTCACTCATACTATCACTACCCATCCAGATACATCACTGACCGCACTCATACTGTCACTACCATACTGATACATCACTGACCTCACTCATACTGTCACTACCCATCGCGATGCATCACTGACCTTACTCATACTGTCACTACCCATCCAGATACATCACTGACCTCACTCATACTGTCACTACCCATCCAGATACATCACTGACCTCACTCATACTGTCACTACCCATCCAGATACATCACTGACCTCAATCATACTGTCACTAGCCATTCAGATGCATCACTGACCTCACTCATACTGTCACTACCATCCAGATACATCACTGACCCCACTCATACTGTCACAACCATCTAGATACATCACTGACCCCACTCATACTGTCACTACCCATCCAGATATATCACTGACCTCATTCATACTGTCACTACCCATCCAGATACAGCACTGATCTCACTCATACTGTCATCACCCATCCAGGTACATCACTGACCTCACTCATACTGTCACTACCCATCCAGGTACATCACTGACCTCACTCATACTGTCACTACCCATCCAGATACATCACTGTCTTCACACATACTTTCACTACCCATCCAGATACATCACTGATCTCACTCATACTGTCACTACTCATCCAGATACATCACTGAACTCACTCATACTGTCACTACCCATCCAGATATATCACTGACCTCACTCATACTGTCACTACCCATCCAGATACAGCACTGATCTCACTCATACTGTCATCACCCATCCAGGTACATCACTGACCTCACTCATACTGTCACTACCCATCCAGGTACATCACTGACCTCACTCAAACTGTCACTATCCATCCAGATACATCACTGTCTTCACACATACTTTCACTACCCATCCAGATACATCACTGATCTCACTCATACTGTCACTACTCATCCAGATACATCACTGAACTCACTCATACTGTCACTACCCATCCAGATATATCACTGACCTCACTCATACTGTCACTACACATCCAGATACATCACTGACGTCACTCACACTGTCACTATCATCCAGATACATCACTGACGTCACTCACACTGTCACTACCCATCCAGATACATCACTGACCTCACTCATACTATCACTACCCATCCAGATACATCACTGACCGCACTCATACTGTCACTACCATACTGATACATGACTGACCTCACTCATACTGTCACTACCCATCGCGATGCATCACTGACCTTACTCATACTGTCACTACCCATCCAGATACATCACTGACCTCACTCATACTGTCACTCCCCATCCAGATACATCACTGACCTCACTCATACTGTCACTACCCATCCAGATACATCACTGACCTCAATCATACTGTCACTAGCCATTCAGATGCATCACTGACCTCACTCATACTGTCACTACCATCCAGATACATCACTGACCCCACTCATACTGTCACAACCATCTAGATACATCACTGACCCCACTCATACTGTCACTACCCATCCAGATATATCACTGACCTCATACATACTGTCACGACCCATCCAGATACAGCACTGATCTCACTCATACTGTCATCACCCATCCAGGTACATCACTGACCTCACTCATACTGTCACTACCCATCCAGGTACATCACTGACCTCACTCATACTGTCACTACCCATCCAGATACATCACTGTCTTCACACATACTTTCACTACCCATCCAGATACATCACTGATCTCACTCATACTGTCACTACTCATCCAGATACATCACTGAACTCACTCATACTGTCACTACCCATCCAGATATATCACTGACCTCACTCATACTGTCACTACACATCCAGATACATCACTGACGTCACTCACACTGTCACTATCATCCAGATACATCACTGACGTCACTCACACTGTCACTACCCATGCAGATACATCACTGACCTCACTCATACTATCACTACCCATCCAGATACATCACTGACCGCACTCATACTGTCACTACCATACTGATACATCACTGACCTCACTCATACTGTCACTACCCATCGCGATGCATCACTGACCTTACTCATACTGTCACTACCCATCCAGATACATCACTGACCTCACTCATACTGTCACTACCCATCCAGATACATCACTGATCTCACTCATACTATCACTACTCATCCAGATACATCACTGATCTCACTCATACTGTCACTACCCATCCAGATACATCCCTGATAGCACTCGTACTGTCACTACCATCCAGATACATCACTGACCTCACTCATGCTGTCACTACCCATCCAGATAAATCACTGACCACATTCATACTGTCACTACGCATCCAGATACATCACTGATCTCATTCATACTGATGTATCATCCAGATATATCACTGACCTCACTCATACTGTCACTACCCATCCAGATACGTCACTGATCTCACTCATACTGTCATTACCCATCCAGATACATCACTGACCTCACTCATACTGTCACTACCCATCAAGATACATCATTGTCATCACACATACTGTCACTACCCATCCAGATACATCACTGTCTTCACACATACATCCACTACCCATCCAGATACATCACTGATCTCACTCATACTGTCACTACTCATCCAGATACATCACTGACCTCACTCATACTGTCACTTCCCATCCAGATATATCACTGACCTCACTCATACTGTCACTACACATCCAGATACATCACTGACGTCACTCACACTGTCACTACCATCCAGATACATCACTGACGTCACTCACACTGTCACTACCCATCCAGATACATCACTGACCTCACTCATACTATCACTACCCATCCAGATACATCACTGACCTCACTCATACTGTCACTACCATCCTGATACATCACTGACCTCACTCATACTGTCACTACCCATCGCGATGCATCACTGACCTCACTCATACTGTCACTACCCATCCAGATACATCACTGACCTCACTCATACTGTCACTACCCATCCAGATACATCACTGATCTCACTCATACTATCACTACTCATCCAGAATCATCACTGATCTCACTCATACTGTCACTACCATATAGATACATCACTGACCTCACTCATGCTGTCACTACCCATCCAGATACATCACTGACCACATTCATACTGTCACTACGCATCCAGATACATCACTGATCTCATTCATACTGTCACTACCATCCAGATATATCACTGACCTCACTCATACTGTCACTAACCATCCAGATACATCACTGATATCACTCGTACTGTCACTACCCATCCAGATACATCACTGACCTCACTCATACTGTCACTACCCATCCAGATACATCACTGACCTCACTCATACTGTCACTACCCATCCAGATACATCACTGACCTCAATCATACTGTCACTAGCCATTCAGATGCATCACTGACCTCACTCATACTGTCACTACCATCCAGATACATCACTGACCCCACTCATACTGTCACTACCATCTAGATACATCACTGACCCCACTCATACTGTCACTACCCATCCAGATATATCACTGACCTCATACATACTTTCACTACCCATCCAGATACAGCACTGATCTCACTCATACTGTCATCACCCATCCAGGTACATCACTGACCTCACTCATACTGTCACTACCCATCCAGGTACATCACTGACCTCACTCATACTGTCACTACCCATCCAGATACATCACTGTCTTCACACATACTTTCACTACCCATCCAGATACATCACTGATATCACTCATACTGTCACTACTCATCCAGATACATCACTGACCTCACTCATACTGTCACTACCCTTTCGGATATATCACTGACCTCACTCATACTGTCACTACACATCCAGATACATCACTGACGTCACTCACACTGTCACTATCATCCAGATACATCACTGACGTCACTCACACTGTCACTACCCATCCAGATACATCACTGACCTCACTCATACTATCACTACCCATCCAGATACATCACTGACCGCACTCATACTGTCACTACCATACTGATACATCACTGACCTCACTCATACTGTCACTACCCATCGCGATGCATCACTGACCTTACTCATACTGTCACTACCCATCCAGATACATCACTGACCTCACTCATACTGTCACTACCCATCCAGATACATCACTGATCTCACTCATACTATCACTACTCATCCAGATACATCACTGATCTCACTCATACTGTCACTACCCATCCAGATACATCACTGATAGCACTCGTACTGTCACTACCATCCAGATACATCACTGACCTCACTCATGCTGTCACTACCCATCCAGATACATCACTGACCACATTCATACTGTCACTACGCATCCAGATACATCACTGATCTCATTCATACTGATGTATCATCCAGATATATCACTGACCTCACTCATACTGTCACTACCCATCCAGATACGTCACTGATCTCACTCATACTGTCATTACCCATCCAGATACATCACTGACCTCACTCATACTGTCACTACCCATCAAGATACATCATTGTCATCACACATACTGTCACTACCCATCCAGATACATCACTGTCTTCACACATACTTTCACTACCCATCCAGATACATCACTGATCTCACTCATACTGTCACTACTCATCCAGATACATCACTGACCTCACTCATACTGTCACTTCCCATCCAGATATATCACTGACCTCACTCATACTGTCACTACACATCCAGATACATCACTGACGTCACTCACACTGTCACTACCATCCAGATACATCACTGACGTCACTCACACTGTCACTACCCATCCAGATACATCACTGACCTCACTCATACTATCACTACCCATCCAGATACATCACTGACCTCACTCATACTGTCACTACCATCCAGATACATCACTGACCTCACTCATACTGTCACTACCCATCGCGATGCATCACTGACCTCACTCATACTGTCACTACCCATCCAGATACATCACTGACCTCACTCATACTGTCACTACCCATCGAGATACATCACTGATCTCACTCATACTGTCACTACTCATCCAGATACATCACTGATCTCACTCATACTGTCACTACCATCCAGATACATCACTGACCTCACTCATGCTGTCACTACCCATCCAGATACATCACTGACCACATTCATACTGTCACGACGCATCCAGATACATCACTGATCTCATTCATACTGTCACTACCATCCAGATATATCACTGACCTCACTCATACTGTCACTAACCATCCAGATACATCACTGATATCACTCGTACTGTCACTACCATCCAGATACATCACTGACCTCACTCATGCTGTCACTACCCATCCAGATACATCACTGACCACATTCATACTGTCACTACGCATCCAGATACATCACTGATCTCATTCATACTGTCACTACCATCCAGATACATCACTGACCTCACTCATACTGTCACAACCCATCAAGATACATCATTGTCTTCACACATACTGTCACTACTGATCCAGATACATCAATGACCACACTCATACTGTCACTACCCATCCAGGTACATCACTGACCTCACTCATACTGTCACTTCCCATCCAGATACATCATTGTCTTCACACATACTGTCACTACCCATCCAGATACATCACTGTCCACATTCATACTGTCACTACGCATCCAGATACATAACTGATCTCACTCATACTGTCACTACCATCCAGATACATCACTGACCTCACTCATACTGTCACTAGCCATTCAGATATGTCACTGACCTCACTCATACTGTCACTCCCCATCCAGATACATCACTGATCTCACTCATACTGTCACTACCCATCAAGATACATCACTGACCTCACTCATACTTTCACTACCATACAGATACATCACTGACCTCACTCATACTGTCACTACCAATCCAGGTACATCACTGACGTCACTCATACTGTCACTACCCATCCAGGTACAACACTGACGTCACTCATACTGTCACTACCCATCCAGGTACATCATTGACGTCACTCATACTGTCACTACCATCCAGATACATCATTGACGTCACTCATACTGTCACTACCTATCCAGGTACATCAGTGACCTCACTCATACTGTCACTACCATCCAGATACATTACTGACGTCATTCATACTGTCACTACCATCCAGATACATCACTGACCTCACTCATACTGTCACTATCATCCAGATACATCACTGACGTCACTCTCACTGTCACTACCATCCAGATACATCACTGACGTCACTCATACTGTCACGACCATCCAGATACATCACTGACCTCACTCATACTGTCACTACCATCCAGATACATCACTGACCTCACTCATGCTGTCACTACCATCCAACTACATCACTGATCTCACTCACACTGTCACTACCATCCAGATGCGTCACTGACGCCAATCTTACTGTCACTACCCATCCAGATACATCACTGATCTCACTCACACTGTCACTACCCATCCAGATACATCACTGACCTCACTCGTACTGTCACTACCCATCCAGATACATCACTTTCTTCACACATACTTTCACTACCCATCCAGATACATCACTGATCTCACTCATATTGTCACTGTTCATCCAGATACAACACTGACCTCACTCATACTGTCACTACCCATCCAGATATATCAGTGACCTCACTCATACTGTCACTACACATCCAGATACATCACTGACGTCACTCACACTGTCACTACCATCCAGACTCATCACTGACGTCACTCACACTGTCACTACTCATCCAGATACATCACTGAACTCACTCATACTGTCACTACCCATCCAGATATATCACTGACCTCACTCATACTGTCACTACACATCCAGATACATCACTGACGTCACTCACACTGTCACTATCATCCAGATACATCACTGACGTCACTCACACTGTCACTACCCATCCAGATACATCACTGACCTCACTCATACTATCACTACCCATCCAGATACATCACTGACCGCACTCATACTGTCACTACCATACTGATACATCACTGACCTCACTCATACTGTCACTACCCATCGCGATGCATCACTGACCTTACTCATACTGTCACTACCCATCTAGATACATCACTGACCTCACTCATACTCTCACTACCCATCCAGATACATCACTGATCTCACTCATACTATCACTACTCATCCAGATACATCACTGATATCACTCATACTGTCACTACCCATCCAGATACATCACTGATAGCACTCGTACTGTCACTACCATCCAGATACATCACTGACCTCACTCATGCTGTCACTACCCATCCAGATACATCACTGACCACATTCATACTGTCACTACGCATCCAGATACATCACTGATCTCATTCATACTGATGTATCATCCAGATATATCACTGACCTCACTCGTACTGTCACTACCCATCCAGATACGTCACTGATCTCACTCATACTGTCATTACCCATCCAGATACATCACTGACCTCACTCATACTGTCACTACCCATCAAGATACATCATTGTCATCACACATACTGTCACTACCCACCCAGATACATCACTGTCTTCACACAGACTTTCACTACCCATCCAGATACATCACTGATCTCACTCATACTGTCACTACTCATCCAGATACATCACTGACCTCACTCATACTGTCACTTCCCATCCAGATATATCACTGACCTCACTCATACTGTCACTACACATCCAGATACATCACTGACGTCACTCACACTGTCACTACCATCCAGATACATCACTGACGTCACTCACACTGTCACTACCCATCCAGATACATCACTGACCTCACTCATACTATCACTACCCATCCAGATACATCACTGACCTCACTCATACTGTCACTACCATCCTGATACATCACTGACCTCACTCATACTGTCACTACCCATCGCGATGCATCACTGACCTCACTCATACTGTCACTACCCATCAAGATACATCACTGACCTCACTCATACTGTCACTACCCATCGAGATACATCACTGATCTCACTCATACTGTCACTACTCATCCAGATACATCACTGATCTCACTCATACTGTCACTACCATCCAGATACATCACTGACCTCACTCATGCTGTCACTACCCATCCAGATACATCACTGACCACATTCATACTGTCACTACGCATCCAGATACATCACTGATCTCATTCATACTGTCACTACCATCCAGATATATCACTGACCTCACTCATACTGTCACTACCCATCCAGATACATCACTGATATCACTCGTACTGTCACTACCATCCAGATACATCACTGACCTCACTCATTCTGTCACTACCCATCCAGATACATCACTGACCACATTCATACTGTCACTACGCATCCAGATACATCACTGATCTCATTCATACTGTCACTACCATCCAGATACATCACTGACCTCACTCATACTGTCACAACCCATCAAGATACATCATTGTCTTCACACATACTGTCACTACTGATCCAGATACATCAATGACCACACACATACTGTCACTACCCATCCAGGTACATCACTGACCTCACTCATACTGTCACTACCCATCCAGATACATCATTGTCTTCACACATACTGTCACTACCCATCCAGATACATCACTGTCCACATTCATACTGTCACTACGCATCCAGATACATCACTGATCTCACTCATACTGTCACTACCATCAAGATACATCACTGACCTCACTCATACTGTCACTAGCCATTCAGATAAGTCACTGACCTCACTCATACTGTCACTCCCCATCCAGATACATCACTGATCTCACTCATACTGTCACTACACATCAAGATACATCACTGACCTCACTCATACTTTCACTACCATACAGATACATCACTGACCTCACTCATACTGTCACTACCAATCCAGGTACATCACTGACGTCACTCATACTGTCACTACCCATCCAGGTACAACACTGACGTCACTCATACTGTCACTACCCATCCAGGTACATCATTGACGTCACTCATACTGTCACTACCATCCAGATACATCATTGACGTCACTCATACTGTCACTACCTATCCAGGTACATCAGTGACCTCACTCTCACTGTCACTACCATCCAGATACATCACTGACGTCACTCATACTGTCACGACCATCCAGATACATCACTGACCTCACTCATACTGTCACTACCATCCAGATACATCACTGACCTCACTCATACTGTCACTACTATCCAACTACATCACTGATCTCACTCACACTGTCACTACCATCCAGATGCGTCACTGACGCCAATCTTACTGTCACTACCCATCCAGATACATCACTGATCTCACTCACACTGTCACTCCCCATCCAGATACATCACTGACCTCACTCGTACTGTCACTACCCATCCAGATACATCACTTTCTTCACACATACTTTCACTACCCATCCAGATACATCACTGATCTCACTCATACTGTCACTACTCATCCAGATACATCACTGACCTCACTCATACTGTCACTACCCATCCAGATACATCACTGACGTCACTCAGACTGTCACTACCATCCAGATACATCACTGACGTCACTCATACTGTCACTACCCATCCAGATACATCACTGACCTCACTCATACTGTCACTACCCATCCAGATACATCACTGACCTCACTCACACTGTCACTAGCCATTCAGATGCATCACTGACCTCACTCATACTGTTACACTACCATCCAGATACATCACTGACCCCACTCATACTGTCACTACCATCTAGATACATCACTGACCCCACTCATACTGTCACTACCCATCCAGATATATCACTGACCTCATACATACTGTCACTACCCATCCAGATACAGCACTGATCTCATTCATACTGTCATCACCCATCCAGGTACATCACTGACCTCACTCATACTGTCACTACACATCCAGATGCATCACTCTCTTCACACGTACTTTCACTACCCATCCAGATACATCACTGATCTCACTCATACTGTCACTACTCATCCAGATACATCAATGACCTCACTCATACTGTCACTATCCATCCAGATATATAACTGACCTCACTCACACTGTCACTACCCATCCAGATACATCACTGACCTCACTCACACTGTCACTACCCATCCAGATACATCACTGACCTCACTCATACTGTCACTACCATCCAGATACATCACTGACCTCACTCATACTGTCACTACCCATCGAGATGCATCACTGACGTCACTCACACTGTCACTACCCATCCAGATACATCACTGACCTCACTCATACTGTCACTACCCATCCAGATACATCACTGACCTCACTCATACTGTCACTACCATCCAGATACATCACTGACCTCATTCATACTGTCACTACCCATCAAGATACATCACTGACCTCACTCATACTGTCACTACCCATCCAGATACATCACTGATCTCACTCATACTGTCACTACTCATCCAGATACATCACTGATCTCACTCATCCTGTCACTAACCATCCAGATACATCACTGATATCACTCGTACTGTCACTACCCATCAAGATACATCATTGTCTTCACACATACTGTCACTACCCATCCAGATACATCACTGATCTCACTCATACTGTCACTACTCATCCAGATACATCACTGATCTCACTCATACTGTCATTACCCGTCCAGATACATCACTGACCTCACTCATACTGTCACTACCCATCAAGATACATCATTGTCTTCACACATACTGTCACTACCCATCCAGATACATCAATGACCACACTCATACTGTCACTACCCATCCAGGTACAACTCTGACGTCACTCATACTGTCACTACCATCCAGATACATCACTGACGTCTCATACTGTCACTACCATCCAGATACATCACTGACGTCACTCATACTGTCACTACCCATCCAGGTACATCAGTGACCTCACTCATACTGTCACTACCATCCAGATACATTACTGACGTCATTCATACTGTCACTGCCATCCAGATACATCACTGACCTCACTCATACTGTCACTACCATCCAGATACATCACTGACCTCAATCATACTGTCACTACCATCCAGGTACATCACTGATCTCACTCATACTGTCACTACTCATCCAGATACATCACTGATCTCACTCATACTGGCACGAACCATCCAGCTACATCACTGATATCACTCGTACTGTCACTACCATCAAGATACATCACTGACCTCACTCATGCTGTCAATACCCATCCAGATACATCACTGACCTCATTCATACTGTCACTACCCATGCAGATACATCACTGATCTCATTCATACTGTCACTACCATCCAGACATATCACTGACCTCACTCATACTGTCACTACCCATCCAGATACATCACTGATCTCACTCATACTGTCATTACCCATCCAGATACATCACTGACCTCACTCATACTGTCACTACCCATCAAGATACATCATTGTCTTCACACATACTGTCACTACTCATCCAGATACATCAATGACCACACTCATACTGTCACTACCCATCCAGGTACATCACTGAGCTCACTCATACTGTCACTACCCATCCAGATACATCATTGTCTTCACACATACTGTCACTACCCATCCAGATACATCACTGTCCACATTCATACTGTCACTACTCATCCAGATACATCACTGACCTCACTCATACTGTCACTAGCCATTCAGATAAGTCACTGACCTCACTCATACTGTCACTCCCCATCCAGATACACCACTGATCTCACTCATACTGTCACTACCCATCCAGATACATCACTGATCTCACTCATACTGTCATTACACATCCAGATACATCACTGACCTCACTCAAACTGTCACTACCATTAAGATACATCATTGTCTTCACACATACTGTCACTACCCATCCAGATACATCAATGACCACACTCATACTGTCACTACTCATCCAGATAAATCACTGACCTCACTCATACTGTCACTACCCATCCAGAAACATCATTGTCTTCACACATTCTGTCACTACCCATCCAGATACATCACTGACCACATTCATACTGTCACTACTCATCCAGATACATCACTGTCCTCACTCATACTCTCACTAGCCATTCAGATAAGTCACTGACCTCACTCATACTGGCATTCCCCATCCAGATACATCACTGACCTCACTCATACTGTCACTACCATTAAGATACATCATTGTCTTCACACATACTGTCACTACTCATCCAGATACATCACTGACCTCACTCATACTGTCACTACCCATCCAGATACATCACTGACCTCACTCATACTGTCACTACCATACAGATACATCACTGACCTCACTCATACTGTCACTACCAATCCAGGTACATCACTGACGTCACTCATACTGTCACTACCCATCCAGGTACAACACTGACGTCACTCATGCTGTCACTACCATCCAGATACATCACTGACGTCACTCATACTGTCACTACCCATCCAGGTACATCAGTGACCTCACTCATACTGTCACTACCATCCAGATACATTACTGACGACATTCTTACTGTCACTGCCATCCAGATACATCACTGACCTCACTCATACTGTCACTACCATCCACGTACATCACTGATCTCACTCACACTGTCACTACCATCCAGATGCATCACTGACGCCACTCATACTGTCAATACCCATCCAGATACATCACTGATCTCACACACACTGTCACTACCATCCAGATACATCACTGTCCTCACTCATACTTTCACTACCATCTAGATACATCACTGATCTCACTCATACTGTCACTAGCCATTCAGATACATCAATGACCTCACTCATATTGTCACGACCATCCAGATGCATCACTGACCTCACTCATACTGTCACTACCCATCCAGCAACATCACTGACCTCACTCATACTGTCAGTACCAATCCACGTACATCACTGACGTCACTCATACTGTCACTACACATCCAGGTACAACACTGACGTCACTCATGCTGTCACTACCATCCAGATACATCACTGACGTCACTCATACTGTCACTACCCATCCAGATACATCACTGACCTCACTCATACTGTCACTACCCATCCAGATACATCACTGACCTCACTCATACTGTCACTACCATCCAGATACATCACTGACCTCATTCATACTGTCACTACCCATCGAGATGCATCACTGACCTCACTCATACTGTCACTACCCATCAAGATACATCACTGACCTCACTCATACTGTCACTACCCATCCAGATACATCACTGATCTCACTCATACTGTCACTACTCATCCAGATACATCACTGATCTCACTCATCCTGTCACTAACCATCCAGATACATCACTGATATCACTCGTACTGTCACTACCCATCAAGATACATCATTGTCTTCACACATACTGTCACTACCCATCCAGATACATCACTGATCTCACTCATACTGTCACTACTCATCCAGATACATCACTGATCTCACTCATACTGTCATTACCCGTCCAGATACATCACTGACCTCACTCATACTGTCACTACCCATCAAGATACATCATTGTCTTCACACATACTGTCACTACCCATCCAGATACATCAATGACCACACTCATACTGTCACTACCCATCCAGGTACAACACTGACGTCACTCATACTGTCACTACCATCCAGATACATCACTGACGTCTCATACTGTCACTACCATCCAGATACATCACTGACGTCACTCATACTGTCACTACCCATCCAGGTACATCAGTGACCTCACTCATACTGTCACTACCATCCCGATACATTACTGACGTCATTCATACTGTCACTGCCATCCAGATACATCACTGACCTCACTCATACTGTCACTACCATCCAGATACATCACTGACCTCAATCAAACTGTAACTACCATCCAGGTACATCACTGATCTCACTCATACTGTCACTACTCATCCAGATACATCACTGATCTCACTCATACTGGCACTAACCATCCAGCTACATCACTGATATCACTCGTACTGTCACTACCGTCAAGATACATCACTGACCTCACTCATGCTGTCAATGCCCATCCAGATACATCACTGACCTCATTCATACTGTCACTACCCATGCAGATACATCACTGATCTCATTCATACTGTCACTACCATCCAGACATATCACTGACCTCACTCATACTGTCACTACCCATCCAGATACATCACTGATCTCACTCATACTGTCATTACCCATCCAGATACATCACTGACCTCACTCATACTGTCACTACCCATCAAGATACATCATTGTCTTCACACATACTGTCACTACTCATCCAGATACATCAATGACCACACTCATACTGTCACTACCCATCCAGGTACATCACTGAGCTCACTCATACTGTCACTACCCATCCAGATACATCATTGTCTTCACACATACTGTCACTACCCATCCAGATACATCACTGTCCACATTCATACTGTCACTACTCATCCAGATACATCACTAACCTCACTCATACTGTCACTAGCCATTCAGATAAGTCACTGACCTCACTCATACTGTCAATCCCCATCCAGATACACCACTGATCTCACTCATACTGTCACTACCCATCCAGATACATCACTGATCTCACTCATACTGTCATTACACATCCAGATACATCACTGACCTCACTCATACTGTCACTACCATTAAGATACATCATTGTCTTCACACATACTGTCACTACCCATCCAGATACATCAATGACCACACTCATACTGTCACTACTCATCCAGATAAATCACTGACCTCACTCATACTGTCACTACCCATCCAGAAACATCATTGTCTTCACACATTCTGTCACTACCCATCCAGATACATCACTGACCACATTCATACTGTCACTACTCATCCAGATACATCACTGTCCTCACTCATACTCTCACTAGCCATTCAGATAAGTCACTGACCTCACTCATACTGGCATTCCCCATCCAGATACATCACTGACCTGACTCATACTGTCACTACCATTAAGATACATCATTGTCTTCACACATACTGTCACTACTCATCCAGATACATCACTGACCTCACTCATACTGTCACTACCCATCCAGATACATCACTGACCTCACTCATACTGTCACTACCAATCCAGGTACATCACTGACGTCACTCATACTGTCACTACCCATCCAGGTACAACACTGACGTCACTCATGCTGTCACTACCATCCAGATACATCACTGACGTCACTCATACTGTCACTACCCATCCAGGTACATCAGTGACCTCACTCATACTGTCACTACCATCCAGATACATTACTGACGACATTCTTACTGTCACTGCCATCCAGATACATCACTGACCTCACTCATACTGTCACTACCATCCACGTACATCACTGATCTCACTCACACTGTCACTACCATCCAGATGCATCACTGACGCCACTCATACTGTCAATACCCATCCAGATACATCACTGATCTCACACACACTGTCACTACCATCCAGATACATCACTGTCCTCACTCATACTTTCACTACCATCTAGATACATCACTGATCTCACTCATACTGTCACTAGCCATTCAGATACATCAATGACCTCACTCATATTGTCACGACCATCCAGATGCATCACTGACCTCACTCATACTGTCACTACCCATCCAGCAACATCACTGACCTCACTCATACTGTCAGTACCAATCCACGTACATCACTGACGTCACTCATACTGTCACTACACATCCAGGTACAACACTGACGTCACTCATGCTGTCACTACCATCCAGATACATCACTGACGTCACTCATACTGTCACTACCCATCCAGATACATCACTGACCTCACTCATACTGTCACTACCCATCCAGATACATCACTGACCTCACTCATACTGTCACTACCATCCAGATACATCACTGACCTCATTCATACTGTCACTACCCATCGAGATGCATCACTGACCTCACTCATACTGTCACTACCCATCAAGATACATCACTGACCTCACTCATACTGTCACTACCCATCCAGATACATCACTGATCTCACTCATACTGTCACTACTCATCCAGATACATCACTGATCTCACTCATCCTGTCACTAACCATCCAGATACATCACTGATATCACTCGTACTGTCACTACCCATCAAGATACATCATTGTCTTCACACATACTGTCACTACCCATCCAGATACATCACTGATCTCACTCATACTGTCACTACTCATCCAGATACATCACTGATCTCACTCTTACTGTCATTACCCGTCCAGATACATCACTGACCTCACTCATACTGTCACTACCCATCAAGATACATCATTGTCTTCACACATACTGTCACTACCCATCCAGATACATCAATGACCACACTCATACTGTCACTACCCATCCAGGTACAACACTGACGTCACTCATACTGTCACTACCATCCAGATACATCACTGACGTCTCATACTGTCACTACCATCCAGATACATCACTGACGTCACTCATACTGTCACTACCCATCCAGGTACATCAGTGACCTCACTCATACTGTCACTACCATCCCGATACATTACTGACGTCATTCATACTGTCACTGCCATCCAGATACATCACTGACCTCACTCATACTGTCACTACCATCCAGATACATCACTGACCTCAATCATACTGTAACTACCATCCAGGTACATCACTGATCTCACTCATACTGTCACTACTCATCCAGATACATCACTGATCTCACTCATACTGGCACTAACCATCCAGCTACATCACTGATATCACTCGTACTGTCACTACCGTCAAGATACATCACTGACCTCACTCATGCTGTCAATACCCATCCAGATACATCACTGACCTCATTCATACTGTCACTACCCATGCAGATACATCACTGATCTCATTCATACTGTCACTACCATCCAGACATATCACTGACCTCACTCATACTGTCACTACCCATCCAGATACATCACTGATCTCACTCATACTGTCATTACCCATCCAGATACATCACTGACCTCACTCATACTGTCACTACCCATCAAGATACATCATTGTCTTCACACATACTGTCACTACTCATCCAGATACATCAATGACCACACTCATACTGTCACTACCCATCCAGGTACATCACTGAGCTCACTCATACTGTCACTACCCATCCAGATACATCATTGTCTTCACACATACTGTCACTACCCATCCAGATACATCACTGTCCACATTCATACTGTCACTACTCATCCAGATACATCACTAACCTCACTCATACTGTCACTAGCCATTCAGATAAGTCACTGACCTCACTCATACTGTCAATCCCCATCCAGATACACCACTGATCTCACTCATACTGTCACTACCCATCCAGATACATCACTGATCTCACTCATACTGTCATTACACATCCAGATACATCACTGACCTCACTCATACTGTCACTACCATTAAGATACATCATTGTCTTCACACATACTGTCACTACCCATCCAGATACATCAATGACCACACTCATACTGTCACTACTCATCCAGATAAATCACTGACCTCACTCATACTGTCACTACCCATCCAGAAACATCATTGTCTTCACACATTCTGTCACTACCCATCCAGATACATCACTGACCACATTCATACTGTCACTACTCATCCAGATACATCACTGTCCTCACTCATACTCTCACTAGCCATTCAGATAAGTCACTGACCTCACTCATACTGGCATTCCCCATCCAGATACATCACTGACCTGACTCATACTGTCACTACCATTAAGATACATCATTGTCTTCACACATACTGTCACTACTCATCCAGATACATCACTGACCTCACTCATACTGTCACTACCCATCCAGATACATCACTGACCTCACTCATACTGTCACTACCATACAGATACATCACTGACCTCACTCATACTGTCACTACCAATCCAGGTACATCACTGACGTCACTCATACTGTCACTACCCATCCAGGTACAACACTGACGTCACTCATGCTGTCACTACCATCCAGATACATCACTGACGTCACTCATACTGTCACTACCCATCCAGGTACATCAGTGACCTCACTCATACTGTCACTACCATCCAGATACATTACTGACGACATTCTTACTGTCACTGCCATCCAGATACATCACTGACCTCACTCATACTGTCACTACCATCCACGTAAATCACTGATCTCACTCACACTGTCACTACCATCCAGATGCATCACTGACGCCACTCATACTGTCAATACCCATCCAGATACATCACTGATCTCACACACACTGTCACTACCATCCAGATACATCACTGTCCTCACTCATACTTTCACTACCATCTAGATACATCACTGATCTCACTCATACTGTCACTAGCCATTCAGATACATCAATGACCTCACTCATATTGTCACGACCATCCAGATGCATCACTGACCTCACTCATACTGTCACTACCCATCCAGCAACATCACTGACCTCACTCATACTGTCAGTACCAATCCAGGTACATCACTGACGTCACTCATACTGTCACTACACATCCAGGTACAACACTGACGTCACTCATGCTGTCACTACCATCCAGATACATCACTGACGTCACTCATACTGTCACTACCCATCCAGGTACATCAGTGACCTCACTCATACTGTCACTACCATCCAGATACATTACTGACGTCATTCATACTGTCACTGCCATCCAGATACATCACTGACTTCACTCATACTGTCACTACCATCCAGATACATCACTGACCTCACTCATACTGTCACTACCATCCACGTACATCACTGACCTCACTCATACTGTCACTACTCATCCAGATACATCACTGATCTCACTCATACTGGCACTAACCATCCAGCTACATCACTGATATCACTCGTACTGTCACTACCATCCAGATACATCACTGACCTCACTCATGCTGTCAATACCCATCCAGATACATCACTGACCTCATTCATACTGTCACTACCCATGCAGATACATCACTGATCTCATTCATACTGTCACTACCATCCAGACATATCACTGACCTCACTCATACTCTCACTACCCATCCAGATACATCACTGATCTCACTCATACTGTCACTACCCATCAAGATACATCATTGTCTTCACACATACTGTCACTACTCATCCAGATACATCAATGACCACACTCATACTGTCACTACCCATCCAGATACATCACTGTCCACATTCATACTGTCACTACTCATCCAGATACATCACTGACCTCACTCATACTTTCACTAGCCATTCAGATAAGTCACTGACCTCACTCATACTGTCACTCCCCATCCAGATACACCACTGATCTCACTCATACTGTCACTACCCATCCAGATACATCACTGATCTCACTCATACTGTCATTACACATCCAGATACATCACTGACCTCACTCATACTGTCACTACCATTAAGATACATCATTGTCTTCACACATACTGTCACTACCCATCCAGATACATCAATGACCATACTCATACTGTCACTACTCATCCAGATAAATCACTGACCTCACTCATACTCTCACTACCCATCCAGACACATCATTGTCTTCACACATTCTGTCACTACCCATCCAGATACATCACTGACCACATTCATACTGTCACTACCCATCCAGATACATCAATGACCACACTCATACTGTCACTACTCATCCAGATAAATCACTGACCTCACTCATACTGTCACTACCCATCCAGAAACATCATTGTCTTCACACATTCTGTCACTACCCATCCAGATACATCACTGACCACATTCATACTGTCACTACTCATCCAGATACATCACTGTCCTCACTCATACTCTCACTAGCCATTCAGATAAGTCACTGACCTCACTCATACTGGCATTCCCCATCCAGATACATCACTGACCTGACTCATACTGTCACTACCATTAAGATACATCATTGTCTTCACACATACTGTCACTACTCATCCAGATACATCACTGACCTCACTCATACTGTCACTACCCATCCAGATACATCACTGACCTCACTCATACTGTCACTACCATACAGATACATCACTGACCTCACTCATACTGTCACTACCAATCCAGGTACATCACTGACGTCACTCATACTGTCACTACCCATCCAGGTACAACACTGACGTCATTCATGCTGTCACTACCATCCAGATACATCACTGACGTCACTCATACTGTCACTACCCATCCAGGTACATCAGTGACCTCACTCATACTGTCACTACCATCCAGATACATTACTGACGACATTCTTACTGTCACTGCCATCCAGATACATCACTGACCTCACTCATACTGTCACTACCATCCACGTACATCACTGATCTCACTCACACTGTCACTACCATCCAGATGCATCACTGACGCCACTCATACTGTCAATACCCATCCAGATACATCACTGATCTCACACACACTGTCACTACCATCCAGATACATCACTGTCCTCACTCATACTTTCACTACCATCTAGATACATCACTGATCTCACTCATACTGTCACTAGCCATTCAGATACATCAATGACCTCACTCATATTGTCACGACCATCCAGATGCATCACTGACCTCACTCATACTGTCACTACCCATCCAGCAACATCACTGACCTCACTCATACTGTCAGTACCAATCCACGTACATCACTGACGTCACTCATACTGTCACTACACATCCAGGTACAACACTGACGTCACTCATGCTGTCACTACCATCCAGATACATCACTGACGTCACTCATACTGTCACTACCCATCCAGATACATCACTGACCTCACTCATACTGTCACTACCCATCCAGATACATCACTGACCTCACTCATACTGTCACTACCATCCAGATACATCACTGACCTCATTCATACTGTCACTACCCATCGAGATGCATCACTGACCTCACTCATACTGTCACTACCCATCAAGATACATCACTGACCTCACTCATACTGTCACTACCCATCCAGATACATCACTGATCTCACTCATACTGTCACTACTCATCCAGATACATCACTGATCTCACTCATCCTGTCACTAACCATCCAGATACATCACTGATATCACTCGTACTGTCACTACCCATCAAGATACATCATTGTCTTCACACATACTGTCACTACCCATCCAGATACATCACTGATCTCACTCATACTGTCACTACTCATCCAGATACATCACTGATCTCACTCATACTGTCATTACCCGTCCAGATACATCACTGACCTCACTCATACTGTCACTACCCATCAAGATACATCATTGTCTTCACACATACTGTCACTACCCATCCAGATACATCAATGACCACACTCATACTGTCACTACCCATCCAGGTACAACACTGACGTCACTCATACTGTCACTACCATCCAGATACATCACTGACGTCTCATACTGTCACTACCATCCAGATACATCACTGACGTCACTCATACTGTCACTACCCATCCAGGTACATCAGTGACCTCACTCATACTGTCACTACCATCCCGATACATTACTGACGTCATTCATACTGTCACTGCCATCCAGATACATCACTGACCTCACTCATACTGTCACTACCATCCAGATACATCACTGACCTCAATCATACTGTAACTACCATCCAGGTACATCACTGATCTCACTCATACTGTCACTACTCATCCAGATACATCACTGATCTCACTCATACTGGCACTAACCATCCAGCTACATCACTGATATCACTCGTACTGTCACTACCGTCAAGATACATCACTGACCTCACTCATGCTGTCAATACCCATCCAGATACATCACTGACCTCATTCATACTGTCACTACCCATGCAGATACATCACTGATCTCATTCATACTGTCACTACCATCCAGACATATCACTGACCTCACTCATACTGTCACTACCCATCCAGATACATCACTGATCTCACTCATACTGTCATTACCCATCCAGATACATCACTGACCTCACTCATACTGTCACTACCCATCAAGATACATCATTGTCTTCACACATACTGTCACTACTCATCCAGATACATCAATGACCACACTCATACTGTCACTACCCATCCAGGTACATCACTGAGCTCACTCATACTGTCACTACCCATCCAGATACATCATTGTCTTCACACATACTGTCACTACCCATCCAGATACATCACTGTCCACATTCATACTGTCACTACTCATCCAGATACATCACTAACCTCACTCATACTGTCACTAGCCATTCAGATAAGTCACTGACCTCACTCATACTGTCAATCCCCATCCAGATACACCACTGATCTCACTCATACTGTCACTACCCATCCAGATACATCACTGATCTCACTCATACTGTCATTACACATCCAGATACATCACTGACCTCACTCATACTGTCACTACCATTAAGATACATCATTGTCTTCACACATACTGTCACTACCCATCCAGATACATCAATGACCACACTCATACTGTCACTACTCATCCAGATAAATCACTGACCTCACTCATACTGTCACTACCCATCCAGAAACATCATTGTCTTCACACATTCTGTCACTACCCATCCAGATACATCACTGACCACATTCAGACTGTCACTACTCATCCAGATACATCACTGTCCTCACTCATACTCTCACTAGCCATTCAGATAAGTCACTGACCTCACTCATACTGGCATTCCCCATCCAGATACATCACTGACCTGACTCATACTGTCACTACCATTAAGATACATCATTGTCTTCACACATACTGTCACTACTCATCCAGATACATCACTGACCTCACTCATACTGTCACTACCCATCCAGATACATCACTGACCTCACTCATACTGTCACTACCATACAGATACATCACTGACCTCACTCATACTGTCACTACCAATCCAGGTACATCACTGACGTCACTCATACTGTCACTACCCATCCAGGTACAACACTGACGTCACTCATGCTGTCACTACCATCCAGATACATCACTGACGTCACTCATACTGTCACTACCCATCCAGGTACATCAGTGACCTCACTCATACTGTCACTACCATCCAGATACATTACTGACGACATTCTTACTGTCACTGCCATCCAGATACATCACTGACCTCACTCATACTGTCACTACCATCCACGTAAATCACTGATCTCACTCACACTGTCACTACCATCCAGATGCATCACTGACGCCACTCATACTGTCAATACCCATCCAGATACATCACTGATCTCACACACACTGTCACTACCATCCAGATACATCACTGTCCTCACTCATACTTTCACTACCATCTAGATACATCACTGATCTCACTCATACTGTCACTAGCCATTCAGATACATCAATGACCTCACTCATATTGTCACGACCATCCAGATGCATCACTGACCTCACTCATACTGTCACTACCCATCCAGCAACATCACTGACCTCACTCATACTGTCAGTACCAATCCAGGTACATCACTGACGTCACTCATACTGTCACTACACATCCAGGTACAACACTGACGTCACTCATGCTGTCACTACCATCCAGATACATCACTGACGTCACTCATACTGTCACTACCCATCCAGGTACATCAGTGACCTCACTCATACTGTCACTACCATCCAGATACATTACTGACGTCATTCATACTGTCACTGCCATCCAGATACATCACTGACTTCACTCATACTGTCACTACCATCCAGATACATCACTGACCTCACTCATACTGTCACTACCATCCACGTACATCACTGACCTCACTCATACTGTCACTACTCATCCAGATATATCACTGATCTCACTCATACTGGCACTAACCATCCAGCTACATCACTGATATCACTCGTACTGTCACTACCATCCAGATACATCACTGACCTCACTCATGCTGTCAATACCCATCCAGATACATCACTGACCTCATTCATACTGTCACTACCCATGCAGATACATCACTGATCTCATTCATACTGTCACTACCATCCAGACATATCACTGACCTCACTCATACTCTCACTACCCATCCAGATACATCACTGATCTCACTCATACTGTCACTACCCATCAAGATACATCATTGTCTTCACACATACTGTCACTACTCATCCAGATACATCAATGACCACACTCATACTGTCACTACCCATCCAGATACATCACTGTCCACATTCATACTGTCACTACTCATCCAGATACATCACTGACCTCACTCATACTTTCACTAGCCATTCAGATAAGTCACTGACCTCACTCATACTGTCACTCCCCATCCAGATACACCACTGATCTCACTCATACTGTCACTACCCATCCAGATACATCACTGATCTCACTCATACTGTCATTACACATCCAGATACATCACTGACCTCACTCATACTGTCACTACCATTAAGATACATCATTGTCTTCACACATACTGTCACTACCCATCCAGATACATCAATGACCATACTCATACTGTCACTACTCATCCAGATAAATCACTGACCTCACTCATACTCTCACTACCCATCCAGACACATCATTGTCTTCACACATTCTGTCACTACCCATCCAGATACATCACTGACCACATTCATACTGTCACTACTCATCCAGATACATCACTGTCCTCACTCATACTCTCACTAGCCATTCAGATAAGTCACTGACCTCACTCATACTGGCATTCCCCATCCAGATACATCACTGACCTCACTCATACTGTCACTGCCATTAAGATACATCATTGTCTTCACACATACTGTCACTACTCATCCAGATACATCACTGACCTCACTCATACTGTCACTACCCATCCAGATACATCACTGACCTCACTCATACTGTCACTACCATACAGATACATCACTGACCTCACTCATACTGTCACTACCAATCCAGGTACATCACTGACGTCACTCATACTGTCACTACCCATCCAGGTACAACACTGACGTCACTCATGCTGTCACTACCATCCAGATACATCACTGACGTCACTCATACTGTCACTACCAATCCAGGTACATCAGTGACCTCACTCATACTGTCACTACCATCCAGATACATTACTGACGAAATTCTTACTGTCACTGCCATCCAGATACATCACTGACCTCACTCATACTGTCACTACCATCCCCGTACATCACTGATCTCACTCACACTGTCACTACCATCCAGATGCATCACTGACGCCACTCATACTGTCAATACCCATCCAGATACATCACTGATCTCACACACACTGTCACTACCATCCAGATACATCACTGTCCTCACTCATACTTTCACTACCATCTAGATACATCACTGATCTCACTCATACTGTCACTAGCCATTCAGATACATCAATGACCTCACTCATATTGTCACGACCATCCAGATGCATCACTGACCTCACTCATACTGTCACTACCCATCCAGCAACATCACTGACCTCACTCATACTGTCAGTACCAATCCAGGTACATCACTGACGTCACTCATACTGTCACTACACATCCAGGTACAACACTGACGTCACTCATGCTGTCACTACCATCCAGATACATCACTGACGTCACTCATACTGTCACTACCCATCCAGGTACATCAGTGACCTCACTCATACAGTCACTACCATCCAGATACATTACTGACGTCATTCATACTGTCACTGCCATCCAGATACATCACTGACTTCACTCATACTGTCACTACCATCCAGATACATCACTGACCTCACTCATGCTGTCACTACCATCCACGTACATCACTGATCTCACTCACACTGTCACTACCATCCAGATGCATCACTGACGCCACTCATACTGTCAATACCCATCCAGATACATCACTGATCTCACACACACTGTCACTACCATCCAGATACATCCCTGTCCTCACTCATACTTTCACTACCATCTAGATACATCACTGATCTCACTCATACTGTCACTAGCCATTCAGATACATCAATGACCTCACTCATATTGTCACGACCATCCAGATACATCACAGACCTCACTCATACTGTCACTACCCATCCAGCAACATCACTGACCTCACTCATACTGTCACTACACATCCAGATACATCACTGAACTCACTCATACTGTCACTACCCATCCAGCTACATCACTGACCTCACTCGTACTGTCACTACCAATCCAGATACATCACTTTCTTCACACATACTTTCACTACCATCCAGATACCTCACTGATCTCACTCATACTGTCACTACTCATCCAGATACATCACTGACCTCACTCATACTGTCACTACCCATTCCGATATATCACTGACCTCACTCATACTGTCACTACACATCCAGATACATCACTGACGTCACTCACACTGTCACTACCATCCAGATAGATCACTGACGTCACTCACACTGTCACTACCATCCAGATACTTCACTGACCTCACTCATACTGTCACTACCCATCCAGATACATCACTGACGTCACTCACACTGTCACTACCATCCAGATACATCACTGACGTCACTCATACTGTCACTACCCATCCAAATATATCACTGACCTCACTCTTACTGTCACTAAACATCCAGATACATCACTGACGTCACTCACACTGTCACTCCCATCCAGATACATCACTGACGTCACTCACACTGTCACTACCATCCAGATACATCACTGACGTCACTCAGACTGTCACTTCCCATCCAGATATATCACTGACCTCACTCATACTGTCACTACTCATCCAGATACATCACTGACCTCACTCATACTGTCACTACCATACAGATACATCACTGACCTCACTCATACTGTCAGTAACAATCCAGGTACATCACTGACGTCACTCATACTGTCACTACCCATCCAGGTACAACACTGACGTCACTCATGCTGTCACTACCATCCAGATACATCACTGACGTCACTCATACTGTCACTACCCATCCAGGTACATCAGTGACCTCACTCATACTGTCACTACCATCCAGATACATTACTGACGTCATTCATACTGTCACTGCCATCCAGATACATCACTGACTTCACTCATACTGTCACTACCATCCAGATACATCACTGACCTCACTCATACTGTCACTACCATCCACGTACATCACTGATCTCACTCACACTGTCACTACCATCCAGATGCATCACTGACGCCACTCATACTGTCAATACCCATCCAGATACATCACTGATCTCACACACACTGTCACTACCATCCAGATACATCACTGTCCTCACTCATACTTTCACTACCATCTAGATACATCACTGATCTCACTCATACTGTCACTAGCCATTCAGATACATCAATGACCTCACTCATATTGTCACGACCATCCAGATACATCACTGACCTCACTCATACTGTCACTACCCATCCAGCAACATCACTTACCTCACTCATACTGTCACTACACATCCAGATACATCACTGAACTCACTCATACTGTCACTACCCATCCAGCTACATCACTGACCTCACTCGTACTGTCACTACCAATCCAGATACATCACTTTCTTCACACATACTTTCACTACCATCCAGATACCTCACTGATCTCACTCATACTGTCACTACTCATCCAGATACATCACTGACCTCACTCATACTGTCACTAGCATCCAGATATATCACTGACCTCACTCATACTGTCACTACCCATCCAGATACATCACTGATATCACTCGTACTGTCACTACCCATGCAGATACATCACTGACCTCACTCATACTGTCACTACGCATCCATATAAATCACTGACCTCACTCATACTGTCACTACCATCCAGATACATCACTGATCTCACTCATACTCTCAGTACCCATCCAGATACATCACTGATATCACTCGTACTGTCACGACCCATCAAGATGCATCACTGACCTCACTCATACTGTCACTACCCATCCAGATACATCACTGATATCACTCGTACTGTCACTACCCATCCAGATACATCACTGATCTCACTCATACTGTCATTACCCATCCAGGTACATCACTGACCTCACTCATACTGTCACTACCCATCCAGATACATCAATGACCACACTCATACTGTCACTACCCATCTAGATACATCACTGATCTCACTCATACTGTCACTACTCATCCAGATACATCACTGACCTCACTCATACTGTCACTACCAATCCAGATACATCAATGATCTCACTCATACTCTCACTGCACATCCAGATACATCACTGACGTGACTCATACTGCCGCTACCATGTCAGTTACATCACTGACCTCACTCATACTGTCACTTCCCAGCCAGATACATCACTGACCTCACTCATACTGTCACGACCCATCCAGATACATCTCTAATCTCACTCATACTGTCATTGCCCATCCAGTAACATCACTGACCTCACTCATACTGTCACTACACATCGAGATACATCACGGACCTCATTCATACTCTCACTACACATCCAGATACATCAATGATCTCACTCATACTCTCACTACCCATCCAGATACATCACTGACGTGACTCATACTGCCGCTACCATGTCAGATACATCACTGACGTCACTCAGACTGTCACTTCCCATCCAGATATATCACTGACCTCACTCATACTGTCACTACTCATCCAGATACATCACTGACCTCACTCATACTGTCACTACCATACAGATACATCACTGACCTCACTCATACTGTCAGTAACAATCCAGGTACATCACTGACGTCACTCATACTGTCACTACCCATCCAGGTACAACACTGACGTCACTCATGCTGTCACTACCATCCAGATACATCACTGACGTCACTCATACTGTCACTACCCATCCAGGTACATCAGTGACCTCACTCATACTGTCACTACCATCCAGATACATTACTGACGTCATTCATACTGTCACTGCCATCCAGATACATCACTGACTTCACTCATACTGTCACTACCATCCAGATACATCACTGACCTCACTCATACTGTCACTACCATCCACGTACATCACTGATCTCACTCACACTGTCACTACCATCCAGATGCATCACTGACGCCACTCATACTGTCAATACCCATCCAGATACATCACTGATCTCACACACACTGTCACTACCATCCAGATACATCACTGTCCTCACTCATACTTTCACTACCATCTAGATACATCACTGATCTCACTCATACTGTCACTAGCCATTCAGATACATCAATGACCTCACTCATATTGTCACGACCATCCAGATACATCACTGACCTCACTCATACTGTCACTACCCATCCAGCAACATCACTTACCTCACTCATACTGTCACTACACATCCAGATACATCACTGAACTCACTCATACTGTCACTACCCATCCAGCTACATCACTGACCTCACTCGTACTGTCACTACCAATCCAGATACATCACTTTCTTCACACATACTTTCACTACCATCCAGATACCTCACTGATCTCACTCATACTGTCACTACTCATCCAGATACATCACTGACCTCACTCATACTGTCACTAGCATCCAGATATATCACTGACCTCACTCATACTGTCACTACCCATCCAGATACATCACTGATATCACTCGTACTGTCACTACCCATGCAGATACATCACTGACCTCACTCATACTGTCACTACGCATCCATATACATCACTGACCTCACTCATACTGTCACTACCATCCAGATACATCACTGATCTCACTCATACTCTCAGTACCCAGCCAGATACATCACTGATATCACTCGTACTGTCACGACCCATCAAGATGCATCACTGACCTCACTCATACTGTCACTACCCATCCAGATACATCACTGATATCACTCGTACTGTCACTACCCATCCAGATACATCACTGATCTCACTCATACTGTCATTACCCATCCAGGTACATCACTGACCTCACTCATACTGTCACTACCCATCCAGATACATCAATGACCACACTCATACTGTCACTACCCATCTAGATACATCACTGATCTCACTCATACTGTCACTACTCATCCAGATACATCACTGACCTCACTCATACTGTCACTACCAATCCAGATACATCAATGATCTCACTCATACTCTCACTGCACATCCAGATACATCACTGACGTGACTCATACTGCCGCTACCATGTCAGTTACATCACTGACCTCACTCATACTGTCACTTCCCAGCCAGATACATCACTGACCTCACTCATACTGTCACGACCCATCCAGATACATCTCTAATCTCACTCATACTGTCATTGCCCATCCAGTAACATCACTGACCTCACTCATACTGTCACTACACATCGAGATACATCACGGACCTCATTCATACTCTCACTACACATCCAGATACATCAATGATCTCACTCATACTCTCACTACCCATCCAGATACATCACTGACGTGACTCATACTGCCGCTACCATGTCAGTTACATCACTGACCTCACTCATACTGTCACTACCCATCCAGATACATCACTGATCTCACTCATACTCTCACTACCCATCCAGATATATCACTGACGTGACTCATACTGCCGCTTCCATGTCAGATACAACACTGACCTCACTCATTCTGTCACTACCTATCAACATACATCACTGACCTCACTCAGATTCTCACTGCCCATCCAGATACATCAGTGAACTTATTCATTCTATCACGACATGTCCAATTATATCACTGACAATGCAACCTCACTGAGTGAGTTGAAAATCGCTGCGGACTTTACATTCAGGATTTGAATGATTAAAAGTCAGAAATTGATTTATTGCTGTGAGACACATGCAGATCTGAAATATGTTGTAAATATTTCCCAAAATAATAAGCATGAAGAAGTATACTGCATGAACCTGCTGTGTCTTCCTATCTGGAATTAATATCAATAATAAGTTCCCATGGAAATTAGTATTAATTGGATTCATTGCACAAAGGGATATTAACCCGTTCTGGTCCGGCACTTTGCATATAAAACAGAATATATATAATAGAAACTCATATAATTAGAGATGTTTTGAAATTTCGTTAGGAGGATGCTCCAAACATGGAAACATAGAACATAGAAAATAGGTTCAGTATTCGGTGCTTTGGCCCTTCGAGACTGCACCACCATTCAATAAGATCATGATTGAACAATCAGCTCAGTACCACTTTCCTGCTTTCTCTCCATACCCCTTGATCAGTTTAGCCATAAAGACCACATCTAACTCCCTCTTGAATATATCCAATGAACTGGCATCAACAACTCGCTGCGGCAGGGAATTCCACTGGTTAACAACGCTCTGAGTGAAGAGGTTTCTCCTCATCTCGGTCCGAAATGGATTGCACCTTATCCTTAGTCGATGTCCCCTGGTACTGGACTTCCCCAACAGCGGGAACATTCTTCCTGCATCTAAACTGTCCAGTCCCGTCAGAATTTTATATGTTTCTATGAGATCCCCTCTCATCCTTCTAAACTCCAGTGAATACAGGCCCAGTCAATTCAGTCTCTCCTCATGTATTAGTCCTGCCATCCAGGGAATCAGTATATGAACCTTCGCTGCACTCCCTCAGTAGCAAGAACGTCCTTCCTCAGATTAGGAGATCAAAACTGATCACAATATTACAAATGAGGCCTCACTAATGCCCTGAACAACTGCAGTAAGACCTCCCTACTCCTATACTGAAATCCCCAAGCTATGGAGGCCAACATAGTTGCCAAATTCACCGCCTGCTGGACCTGCGTGCCAACTTTCAATGACTGATGTATCATGACAACCAGGTCCACCTGCACGTCACCTTTTTCTAATCAGCCACCATTGAGATAATATTCTGCCTTCGTGTTTTTGCCACCAAAGTGGATAACCTCACATTTATCCACATTATAATGCATCTGCCAAGCGTTTGCCCATTCACCTGACCTGTCTAAATCACCCTGCAGCCTTTTAGCATCCTCCTCACAGCTCACACCACCACACAACTTCGTGTCATCTGCAAACTTGGAGATATTGCACTCAATTCCTTCATCTAAATCATTAATGCATATTGTTAATAGCTGGGGTTCCAGCACTGAGTCCTGCGGCACTCCACGAGACACTGCCTGCCATTCTGAGAAGGAACTGTTTATCCCGACACTCTGCTTCCTGTCTGCCAACCAGTTCTCTATCCACGTTAGTACATTACCCCCAATACCATGTGCTTTAATTTTGCTCACCAATCTCTTTTGTGGGACCTTGTCAAAAGCCTTTTGAATGTCCAAATACATCACATTGACTGGTTCTACCTTGTCCACTGTAACTGTTATATCCTCAAGAAATTAAGAAGAATTGTCAAAAATGATTTCCCTTTCGTAAATCCATGTTGATTGGACCGATCCTGTCACTGCTTTCCAAATGCGCTGCTTTTTCATCTTTAAAAATTGATTCCAACATTTTCCCCACTACAGATGTCAGACTAACCATTCTGCAATTACCATTTTCTCTCTCCCTCCTTTCTTAAAAAGTGGTGTTGCATTTGCTGCCCTCCAGTCCATATGAACTGATCGAGAGTCGCTAGACTGTTGGAAAATTATCACCAATTCAGCCACTATTTCTAGGCCACTTTCTTCAGTAATTTGGGATGCAGACTATCAGGCCCTGTGATTTATCGTCCTAGAATCTGAGCAACTTCCAAACACAATATCCAACCTAATAAGGATTTCCTTCAGTTCCTCCTTTCCAATAAACCCTCAGTCCCCGAGTATTTCCGGAAGGTTATTTGTGTCTTCCTTCGTGAAGACAGAACCAAAGTATTTGTTTAACTGGTCCGCCAATTTTTTGTTCCCTGTTATAATTCATCTGAATCTGACTGCATGAGACCTACGTTTGTCTTCACTAACCTTTTTCTCTTCACTTATGTATAGATGCTTTTGCAGTCAGTTTTTATGATCCCAGCAAGCTTCCTCTCATACTCTATTTCCCACTTCTAATTAAATCCTTTGTCCTCCTGTGCTGAATAATAAAATACTCTCTGTCCTCAGGTTTGCTGCTTTTTCTGGCCAATTTAAATGCCTCTTCCTTGGATTTAACACTATCCTTAATTTCTCTTGTCAGCCACGGTTCAGCCATCTTCCCCCTTTTATTGTTACTGCAGACAGGGATGTACAATTGTTGACTTGGACTGATCCTGTCACTGTCATATGATCTTTAAAAGTTTGCCATTGCCTATCCACCTATTTCACTACCGACTGAGAAGTGTAGCGCATGTGGGAACTACAGTCTGATAGCACTGGCGGGTACCGAGAGCAGATTTTCAGGGAGATTTTAGGGAATTTCGGTCATAAATTTTAATCATGCCATTTCAGCGACTGTCCATCCAATGTAACTAGGTCGGTCCTTGAACTATGGTGCAAGTCAGTTCATAACTAACATTCACTGGGACAGAACATCATAATGATTAGGTTTCACTCAAGACGGTCCATGATCCATGGTGCAAGTCAGATCACAACTAACATTATCTGGTCCAGTACGATTTAACAATCATACTATTTTAGCAAATGTGGTGTATTCAGACACTGATCTTTGGGTGAATTGGAATATCCTGATTGCCTTTTCTCGATATCTGTACTTAAATAAATTCAGTTATTTCATAAAATGACCGGGAATAATTTCTGATTCAGTCATACTATCGCTACCCATCCAGATACAACACTGACCTCACTCATACTTTCACTAACCTTCCAGATACTTCACTGATCCCACTCATGCCATCACTACCTATCCAGATACAGCACTGACCTCACTCATACTGACATTACCCATCCAGATAAATCATTTACCTCACCCATACTGCCACTACACTTCCAGATCGATCATTAACGTCACTGGTACTTCATTGCCCATCCACGCACATCAGGACCTCACAACAACTTTTACTGCCCATCTATATAAAGATTGATGTCGCTCTTATTGTCTCTACCCATTCAGGTACATCTCTGACCTCACTCATACTGTCACAACCTGAAGGGTTTATCGCGTTAGTGCGAAATTGCTGTGCTTTAGAAAATGTACCATGACAGAATGAGATAAGCAATTGTGAAAAGGTCAGAAGACGCGGAGCAAGAAAGAAACCAATCACACCAGACGCTGGCCGAAGATGTGGAAGTAAGTGGGACAAAGACGAAAATGAACTCCTTGCCCAGACACTTATGGCAATGACAGATGTAGAACAGTGACATGTGACTTTTGCGATTTGCGACATTAAATACTCATTTTTTGTGAACCCAGGTTGAGTTGCAGCCTATAAAACTCCCAGGTACCTTGTATTAATAAACTGTGTGTGTTTTCAAACTCTCTAACCTAGTCTCGGAGTCGATTTATTTCTACCTCGCAGTTTTCCCCAAAACGTTTTACCGCTGTGAGCAAGGTGTACGTTAAGCCCCCCTGACTGAGGATCGAATGTACGGGGAAAAGGTCGGATTTCACAACATCCCAGAAATAGGAACGTCAACCGGCAGGCGTGAGGCTGCCGGACTCCCAACGAATAAGTGAGACTCGGAGAGGTTTGATAACAGACAGAGTGAGTAGAAATAAATTAGAATATAAGTAAGATAAGTGGTGTGTAAGAGAAACGAGTGTCCCCTTCTCATCAATTGTCACAATCATCTAACTTGAGCCGGAATTAAAAGGGTAAATGCCCCATGTAATGGCCAAGGATTAAGGTCGAAGGGAACAAAGTGACGGCGGAAACCTGTGAGTGACTGTTTGATACGCATGAACTGGAGAGAGAGTTCAGGGAAAATCCCATCTCAGTAAATAAGTGACGGAGTAGAACAAGAGACTCATTCACAGAGGAAGCGAGGGATGGACAGATCACATAATGGCCTCGGGGGAAGACCTTGAATGGCGGCCGCGAGGGTTCTTAGTAGGTTCTATGCAGACGACCAGAAGGGCTTAATAGATAAAATGATTAAAGACGGGTGGGATCCCTTGGCTGTCCCCAAGGAGCAAAAGAATTGGTGGGAGAAACAGAAAAAGAAAATGAAAAAGAAAGTCGGAGTACTTTTAGTATATCAGTTATGGGTGTTACAAAGTAAAATCAAACAATTAGTAGAGAAAGGTAAGGAGACAGAAGCCGAGAATAAGAAATAGAGAGAGCGGTATGAACAAACTGCTAAGTGAGGGGGATCAGATTATGACCTCACTCCGACTGGAATTTTTGGAGGATGTTTCCAGTAGAGTGGACAAGGGGCAACTAGTTGATGTGGTGTATTTGGAATTTCAGAAGATTTTCGATAATGTCCCACACAAGAGATTAATGTGCAAAGTTAAAGCACATGGGATTGGGGTTAGTGTGCTGACGTGGATTGAGAACTGGTTGCCAGACAGGAAGCAAAGAGTAGGTGTAAATGGCCACTTATCAGAATGGCAGGCAATGACTAGTGGGGTACCGCAAGGTTCTGTGCTGGGGCCCCAGCTGTTTACGTTGTACATTAATGATTTAGACGAGGGGATTAAATGTAATATCACCAAATTTGCAGATGACACTGAGTTGGGTGGCAGTGTGAGCTGCGAGGAGTATGCTATGAAGCTGCAGAGTGACTTGGATAACTGAGGTAAGTGGGCAAATGCATGGCAGATGAAGTATAATGTGGATAAATGTGAGTTTATCCACTTTGGTGGTAAAAACAGAGAGACAGACTATTATCTGAATGGCGACAGATTAGGAAAAGGGGAGGTGCAACGAGACCTGGGTGTCATGGTACATCAGTCATTGACGATTGGCATGCAGGTACAGCAGGTTTTTAAGAAAGCAAATGGAATGTTGGCCTTCATAGCGAGAGGATTTGAGTACAGGGGCAGGGAGGTGTCACTGCAGTTGTACAGGGCCTTGGTGAGGCCACAACTGGAGTATTGTGTAAAGTTTTGATCTCCGAACATGAGGAAGGACATTCTTGCTATTGAGGGAGTGCAGCGAAGGTTCACCAGACTGATTCCCGGGATGGCGGGACTGACATATCAAGAAAGATTGGATCAACTGGGCTTGTATTCACTGGAGTTCAGAAGAATGAGAGGGGAACACATAGAAACGTGAAACAATTCTGACGGATTTAGAGAGGTTAGATGCAGGAAGAATGTTCCCATTGTTTGGGAAGTCCAGAACCAGGGGTCACAGTCTAAGGATAAGGGTAAGCCATTTAGGACCGAAATGAGGGGAAACTTCTTCACTCAGAGATTGGTGAACCTGTGAAATTCTCTACCACAGAAAGTTGTTGAAGCCAATTCGCTAAATATATACAAAAAGGAGTTAGATGTAATCCTTACTACTCGGGGGATCAATGGGTATGGCGAGAAAGCAGGAATGGGGTACTGAAGTTATATGTTCAGCCATGAACTCATTGAATGGCGGTGCAGGCTGGAAGGGCCAAATGGCCAACTGCTGCACCTATTTTCTATGTTTCTATGTTATGTTGCCACAGTAGCGGCTTCGACTCCTCCCTTTGATGAGGAGACCGAGATGGAAGGGTCAAATTCAGTAAATACAGAAAGGGCAGCTGCTCTTAAGGTAACCCAGGACATACAGGGAGGGAACCCCCGATATCAATACTACACTTTCATTCCCACAGAAAAACAAATAATGAATCAGGATTTGTGGAGTCTGGAACTATGGAGGAGAAATGTAGGATTTTGGCAAAAGTTAGAAGAATTGTATGAGGCCCACGATATGCATGAGCGAGATGTCCACCAAATAGTTCGGGCTAAGTGTCCAAAGGACCGGTGGACAGGGCTAACATCCCCTCACTGTAACGGCACATGGATACCTGCCGTGAGTGCCACAAGGGCACAAAAGGACGCTGCCAGAACGGGGTACGTCCAGGCTGTACAGGCCTTAATGGGAGCACCCACTCCAAATTGGGGATTGATAATGCAGACCCGCCAGAAAAATGGAGAAAACGCCAATGACTACGGAGAGAGATTATAGGTCGAACACCAAGAATTCTCGGGACAGGCGGCCCTGAACAGAGATGACCCAATCTTCGCGAAAATGTTTGAGGATGGCATTTCGGCCGACCATCAAAAGATCTTAAAAATGGGGGTGGTAGTCGCGGACACCTATGACCAAGGTGTCGATTAACTCTGGGGGATTAAAACAAGAAGTGGCCGCGGCTAAGAGTCGTAAGAGTGCTGGCCGAGGGGAATGCTACAACTATGGCAAGAAAGGTAATTTTGCCGCCGACTGAAGGGGCCCCAAAAGACCAACCATCCGATGTGACAATCGCGGGAAAAAGTGGCATGCCACTGATAAATGTTGGGCGCCCAAGGAGAAAAGAAATAGTCAGTCAGGCTTTAGAGTAGAGAGATGAACCGACAGCCGCTAATCACAGCGCTGAGGCACTGAGGAAAAGACTGAAGGCCAGCGGCCCCCACGGGGCAGGGAGAGGATCTGCGTATTCACATAACAGCACTGTTAGGGGGCCGGCAGCGTAATATGTTAGTGGATACTGGAACATCGGTATCTATGACAGATATTCCCTTACCCACAACTAAACACGTAGTCCATATAACTGGCGTGGGAGGATTTGCCTCCAAAGCCAACCAGAGAGAAGTAATTCAATTGGAGATAGCCGGTATTCTGATCCCGGCACAATTTTATGTATGCCGAATTGCAGAAAGGACCATATTGTGGATCGACCTCCTGGAACAGTTCGGGGCAATAATAGACCCACAGAATAAGAGAATAGTTTGGAGAAATAAGGGTGGACACAAAATCACAACGTACGGTGAACAGACTAATTTGCACCATCATGCAAAGGTCGGAAGTGTGCAACTTCTCCCCGAGATTGGGATACAGCAGGAGACTGCGGCCCATTTTCTGAATAAATGAGGGAAGTGTGGGTTCAATCGAAGCAGGATTGTGGGCTGGTAAATACCAAGCCACTGGTCATTCGTGGGCCCGAACACTCTCCTCATAAGCAATACCCCATTAAACCTGAAGCCCGAGAGGCTGCAAAACAAATAGTGCAGGACCTCTTGCGAACCGGTGTCCTTCGGGAAGCCGAAAGCACTACGAACTCGCCAACCTGGCCCGTAAAGAAACCAGATGGGTCATACCGATTGACCATAGACTAAATGGCGTTAAATAACGTAACTCCCCGCCAGCACTCTATCGTAGCAAGCCCAGTGACCATTTTTAATGGTCTGATATCAGAACATAAAATAGTCACGGTCTTTGGTACAGCTAATGGATTTTGGTCCATACCAATAGTCCGGGAGTCCCAAGATAAATTCGCATTCACGGTCGAGGATAGGCAGCAAACTTCGACACGAATGTCCCAGGGTTTTCACAAATGCCCGGCCATATTTCACCGAACTCAGTGTCGAGCCTTGGAGACCGTAGATTTAGCCCTCTATCGAAGTACCATCCTCCGATATGTGGACGATCTGCTGATTGCTTCAGAGGATGAGAGAGGACATATGGGGGCTCTAATATAAACCCTAAATTCCTTAAAGAAAGCGGGATTTAAGGTAAACCCCAAGAAAGCTCAGATCGGATTGAAGGAGGTACAGCACTTGGGACATCAACTGTCGCAGGGGACAAAAACAATGTCCCACGTCAAAGGAAACTTTCCGAGGAGTGTGTAAGGTATTAGGACTCTTTTACTACAGTAGGAAGTTTATAGCCAACTTCGCCGGAATCGCGGAACCTATACAGAGACTAGTTAGGGAGGAAAATCAGCTCTAGAAAGTATGGAGTGGGGCCCGGAACAAGAAACAGCATACGGCCAGATAAAGGAAGCCCTCATTTCGGCACCAGGCCTAGGACTGCCAAATATTAACGCACCGTTTCACATTCATTGTGAAAACGAGGGCGGGTTTTACGTTACTCAAATGCATGGAGACCGAGCCCGCCCAGTAGCGTACTATTCCACCCAACAGTCGCCCCTGGCAGGAGGTCTGTCAAGATGAGTAGCAGCCTTGGATTGTGTAAAATGGGCGGTGAAAGTTAGTGAGCCAATAGTAATGACAGGGGCGGTTATACTCCATACCAAACATACCTTGGTGGAAAAGCTCAACACCGGGAAATTGTGCTCCGTGTCCACCGTCCGCCGGGCCAAATGGGAAGCAGCATTACTTCCCTCAGATGGCTCCGTAAAAATTGTACGAGACTCGGAGAGAACCCGACAGAGGGCCTCTTATCCTTGCGTGAGCCTCATGAGTGCCAGGCAGAGGAATGGGAGGATTCACTGGGACACATAAGTGCGATTCCCATTGAAAACCCCGAGCTGATCCAGTACGTGGATGGGTCCCGGAAATATATTCAGGGGACCCCGCACACGGGAGGGCGGTGGTAGACGAAGCACTAAACACTGTCCGAAAGGGAAGGTTAGCCGGAGGACTGCCGGCTCAAGTAGCTGAACTCACTGCCCTGACTGAAGCCCTCAAACTGGTCGAAGGCCGGCGGGGAAATAGTTATACAGATACCTGCTATGCCTTCGGGTGGTCCATGACGACATGACTGCCTGGGCCAGGAAAGGGTTCTTCACTTCGGGCGGGGAGGCTATCAAACATGAGGGCCGAATCAGACTACTATTAGACGCTGCCACTAAACCCGCAGAGGCAGCAGTGATCAAGGTTAAGGCTCACCAGAAAGTAGTAAACAATGTCCAACGGGGCAATGAAGCAGCGGATAAAGCGGCACAGGAAGCAAGTATATCCTTCGAAGTCCAGGAAGAAGTTGTATGTAGTATCATTACCAGGGAAGATATAGAGATTGTGAGATTACATGCCGATGTAAGTGATGAAGAAAAGAAAGATTGGGGCACAAAAGGAGGGAGGCAGGGTGACGACTTCGTATGGAGGAATCATGGGAAGGTGATAGTCCCGGCTGGTATTAGAAAAATGCTCATGGAACTACACCATGGCATCAGTCATGTCGGACGGAACGTCATGATAACAAACATAACTGGGGATTGGTGGTGGCCAGGAATGGTACGGGACGTAGCTAAGTACTGTCAGCAATGTGTCACGTGTGTCCAGCAAAACCCAAGAAAGGCCGTTAAGGTGAGAATGGCTCACCAACCACGACCAAGGGGGCCGTGGGAATGTATATAGATAGACTGCACGGGACCTTTACCATCCTCAAGGGGCAACAAATACTGTCGAGTAATAATAAATCAGTTTATGCGGTGGGTAGAAGCGTTCGCCACGTGAAACTGCAACGCAATCGCGGTGGTCCGAATATTGGCAGAGGAAGTAAGCCCACGTTGGGGCGTCCCTATCCAAATCGATTCCGACCAGGGAATCCATTTTAGCGGACATATAATGAAGGAGTTCTGTGCTATGTTGGGTATTAGACAGAAGTTTCATACCCCTATCACCCACAAAGCTGTGGGATGGTAGAACATATGAACAGGACACTTAAAACAGGCTTAGCAAAGGCCATCCAAGGGACGGGACAAGCTTGGGCGGATTTACTACCCACAATCTTGATGAGACAAAGAGCAATTCCTAACCGAGTGACAGGATTAACTCCACATGAGTTGATGACAGGCAGGGCGATGTGCCTGCCGGAAGGAATCATAACTGGGGGATCCGACGTAGGACCGAGGGATCGGATTAGAAAGTATGTCTTGGAACTGAGCAAGCAACTGAAGGAATTGAAGAATGAAGTGAGGGAACAGCAGGCAGGCAGGGAAGAATAGAAGGAATTGGAGGACCAAGGGGAGGTCCCGCAGGTAGGCGCGAAGGTAATGGTAAAATGTCTGCCAGGACGAACAGGGGTTGCTCCCCGTTGGTCTGGCCCATTTGAAGTCCTAATTAGCGGAGATATCTGCGCCTGCATAGATATGGATGGGGTTGGCCGATGGAAACATTGGTCTCAGCTCAAAGAATAAGAATCCAACGACCCCAGCACAAGCGAACAAAACAAATATCCCTGTCTTCATACACATTCTAGGAAACTGAAGGCGGACGCATCAGCAGAAAATGCCGGAAGAAATAAAGACAATACAAGATGAATGTTTTATGCAATATTATGTGCAGTTTGTTTTTTGTGTAATTGTACTATGTAGCCTAGGGAGGACTCAGGCCATAGTACCCCCACGGACCAAGAGAGAGTTGTATGTGAACATCTTTTTTCCATGTCATACACCTATGCCACGAAAGCCAATGTTGCCAGCTGTTGGATCTGTGCCCATGTCCCCACAAACTCGGAGGAAGGAATCCCTCCACAATCAATCCCATTTAGTGATGATGAGATAGCCAGCTGGATGTCTGGAGTTAGAACAGGATCCACACGCGTTGGTTCTTGTGCCAAAGAGGGAGACGGCAGCACCATAATAAAACTTAAAAGCCATGGGTATAATCCAGAACAATGTAGTGGGTGGAGACGATCATCCTACAACGATTCCTATCTACCACTCTTCCTGAGAACAAGGTGTAAGAAGGGACAGGGAGGGGGGCTATGTCTCACAAGGCAGGGACGACCAGAAGATCCTATTGTGGGGTCCAGTAACTGCACATATAGCTGTGCCTTATCTGCCGAAGGGGGTAGGATGACACTCCCGTCATTAAACGTAAACGGTGACTGTCCGGTCCAAAGGGACCCCCCAGTGATACATAAGTATACGCCCTACAACGGGACTCATTTTGTGTGCGGTCACAGGGCCTACCCCTGGTTGCCCCGAGAATGGACGGGTTCTGGTTTTCTGGCTTATATCGTACCCTACATGTATCACCTGGGTTCTCTGAAGGACCTCTACCGGAGAACCAGACGAGCAATCACGGAGACGGAAAGATTCTGGGCCTTTGCGTTTCCCTGATATGGAGCTGGTAAATTGGCAAGTGAATCCATGAACATGGCTTGCTTCCTGGAACAGGTGGCCAACGATACAGCTGAAGCCCCAGTTAAGGTTAATGCCGAGAAGGCAGCCCTCCGCACAGCAGCTCTGCAAAATTGGATTGCCCTTAACTATGTGTTGGCAGAAAAAGGGGAACCTGTGCCCTCATCAGGGCCGAATGTTGTACATACATCCCGGATAGCTCGGGAGAAATTACTGATCTGGCAGAGCATATCCAAGAAGAGGTTAAAAAGCTTAAGAAACCACCAGCCTCTACGTTGTGGGACTGGTTCGCAGGTTGGTTAGGGTCTATGGGAACTTCACTAATCCAAGGTCTGGTTACCTTTGTGGTGTGGGTAAGAATGCTGTATTGCCGATGTATGTTACTTAAATATTGTATAAGCAAAGTACTGTCATCTTTATATCGAGCAGACCTGTAACCCAACCGCCCTCAAACTACCAGAAACTAACACACCAGAACAGACATTTGTACCGAGAATGTCCACCAGGGAAAGAAAGGCTCCCGACTGCCTCACCTTGTAAATAGTTTTCACTTTTGGAGAGGGGAGTGATGTTGTGTATCTGTAAAACATGCACTCCCATATTCCACCATCAGGGAGTGCATCGCTGAAGTCTCAAGGGATCCCAGATCTCTTGGGAGCACTGTATATTATCCGGCCTCGAAGGCCTGTTCCTCACTCTGGAGTGTCTTAATAAAGATTAAGGTCACTGTTACTTTAACCTCCCTGTGTGCAGTCTCATCTGTGTTAGGAACAAAATAACTGGGCCCCCGGGTTACACACTGTCTGATCTCACTGGGCACCCTGGTTACACACTGTCTGATCTCACTGGCACCACGGGTTACACAATGTCTGTTCTCAATGGGCCCCTGGGTTACACACTGTCTGATCTCACTGGGCCCCTGGGCTACACACACTCTGATCTCACTGTATACCCGGGTTACAGACTGTCTGCTCTCACTGGGCCCCCGGGTTACACACTGTCAGATCTCACTGGGCCCCGGGTTAAACTTTGTCTGATGTCATTGAGCCACCGGATTTCACACTGTCTGATCTCACTGGGGCCCCGTGTTACACACTGTCCGATCACACTGGGCCCCTGAGTTACAAACTGACTGATCTCACTGTGCACCGGGTAACACACTGTCCGATCTCACTGGGCCCCTGGGTTCCACACTGCCTGATCTCACTGTGCCCCGGGTTACACACTGTCTGATCTCACTGGGCCCCCGGGTTACACACTGTCTGATCTCAATGGACCCCCGGGTTACACACTGTCTGATCTCACTGGATCCCCGGGTTACACACTCTCTGTTCTCACTGGGCCCACCCCCGGGTTGCACACTGTCTGATCTCACCGGACTCCCGAATACACACTGTCTAATCTCACTGCACCCCCGGGTTACAAACTGTCTGATCTCACTGGTCCCCCAGGTTACACACTGTCTTATCTCAATGGACCCCCGGGTTAAACTCTGTCTGATGTCATTGAGAGCCGGGTTTCACACTGTCTGATCTCACTGGGGCCCCGGGTTACACACTGTCCGATCTCACTGGGCCCCTGGGTTACAAACTGACTGATCTCACTGTGCACCGGGTTACACACTGTCCGATCTCACTGGGCCCCTGGGTTCCACACTGCCTGATCTCCCTGTGCACCGTGTTACAAACTGTCTGATCTCACTGTGCACCGGGTTACACACTGTCTGATCTCACTGGGCCCACCACCGGGTGAAACACTGTCTAATCTCACTAGGCCCGCGAGTTACACACTGTCTGATCTGACTGGACCCCCGGGTTACACAATGTCTGATCTCACTGGCGCCCAGTTTACACACTGTCCGATCTCACTGGGCCCCCATGTTACACACTGTCCGATCTCTCTGGCCCCCGGTTTACACACTGTCTGATCTCACTGGGCCCCCAGCTTACACACTGTCCGATCTCTCTGGCCCCCGGGTTACACACAGTCTGATCTCACTGAACGCACAGGTTACAAACTGTCTGATCTCACTGGGCACATCCCCGGGTTACACACTGTCTGATCTCACTGGGCCCCCGGGTTACACACTGTCTGATCTCACTTCACGCCGGATTACACACTGTCTAATTTCTCTGAACCCCGCGTTGCACGATTTCTGATTTCACTGGGCCCAAGGTTTACACACTGTCTGATCTCACTCGGCCCCCGTGTTACACCCTGTCTGATCTCACTGGGCCCCCGGGTTACACCTCTCTGATCTCAATGGGCCCCGGGTTACACACTGTCTGATCACACTGGGCTCCAGGTTTACACACTGTCTGATCTCACTAGGCGCCCGTGTTACACACTGTCTCATCTCACTGGGTCCCCGGATTACACACTGTCTGATCTCTCTTCGCTCCCGGATACACACTGTCTGTTCTCACTGGGCCCCCTTGTTACACACTGTCTGGTCTCACTGGGACCCTGGATTACACACACTCTGATCTCACTGTATCCCCGGGTTACAGACTGTCTGCTTTCACTGGGCCTCCAGGTTACACACTGTCCGATCTCATTGGGCCCCTGGGTTCCACACTGCCTGATCACACTGTGCACCGGGTTACAAACTGTCTCATCTCACTGTGCACCGGGTTACACACTGTCTGATCTCACTGGACCCACCCCCGGGTGAAGCATTGTCTGGTCTCACTGAGCCCGCGGGTTACACACTGTCTGATCTGACTGGACCCCCGGGTTACATACTGTCTGATCTCACTGGCGCCCAGTTTACACACTGTCCGATCTCACTGGGCCCCCAGGTTACACACTGTCCGATCTTCTGGCCCCCGGGTTACACACTGTCTGTTCTCACTGAACGCACAGGTTACACACTGTCTGATCTCACTGGGCACAACCCCGGGTTACACACTGTCTGATCTCACTGGGCACCCGTGTTACACACTGTCTGATCTCACTTGACACCGGGATACACACTGTCTAATCTCTCTGGACCCCGCGTTACACGATTTCTGATTTCACTGTGCCCAAGGGTTACACACTGTCTGTTCTCACTGGGCATCCGTGTTACACCTCCCTAATCTCACTGGGCCCCGGGTTACACACTGTCTGATCTCACTTGGCCCCCTTGTTACACACTGTCCGATCTCACTGGGCCCCTGGGCTACACACACTCAGATCTCACTGTATACCCGGGTTACAGACTGTCTGCTCTCACTGGGCCCCCGGGTTACACACTGTCTGATCTCACTGGGCCCCGGGTTAAACTCTGTCTGATGTCATTGAGCCACCGGGTTTCACACTGTCTGATCTCACTGGGGCCCCGAGTTACACAATGTCCGATCTCACTGGGCCCCTGGGTTCCACACTGTCTGATCTCACAGAGCCCCAGGGTTTCAAACTGCCTGATCTCACTGTGCACCGGATTACACACTGTCCGATCTCACTGGGCCCCCGGGTTACACACTGTCTGATCTCACTGGGCATCCGTGTTACACCTCTCTGATCTCACTGGACCCCTGGGTTCCACACTGTCTGATCTCACTGGCCCCCGGGTTACACATTGTCTGATCTCACTGGGCCCCATGGCTTCACATTGTCTGTTCTCACTGGGCCCCCTTGTTACACACTGTCTGATCTCACTGGGACCCTTGGTTACACACACTCTGATCTCACTGTATCCCCGGGTTACAGACTGTCTGATCTCACTGTATCCCCGGGTTACAGACTGTCTGATCTCACTGGGGCCCCGGGTTACACACTGTCCGATGTCACTGGGCCCCTGGGTTCCACACTGTCTGATCTCACTGAGCCCCAGGTTTACAAACTGTCTGATCTCACTGTGCACCGGTTACACGCTGTCTGATCTCACCTGGCCCCCGGGTGATAAACTGTCTAATCTCACCAGACCGCCGGGATACACACTGTCTGATCTCACTGGGCCCCCGGGTTACACACTGTCTGATCTCACTGGACCACCGGGTTGCACATTGTCTGATCTCACCGGACCCCGGGTTACACACTGTCGGATCTCACTGGACCCGGTGTACGCACTGTTTGATCTCGCTGTGCCCACCGTGTTACACAAGTCTGATCTCAATGAGCCTTCGGTTTACACGCTGTCCGATGTCACTGATCCCCCTGGTTACACACTGTCTGATCTCACTGGGCCCCCGGGTTACCCACTGTCTGATCTCATTAGGGCCTCGGGTTACACACTGTCCGATCTCACTGCGCCCGTGGGTTCCACACTGTCTGATCTCACTGGGAACCAAGTTTACAAACTGTCCGATCTCACTGGGCCTGCGGGTTACACACTGTCTGTTCTTACAGGACCCCCGGGTTACACACTATCTGATCTCACTACGCCCCGGTTTACATACTGTCTGATCTCACTGGGCCCCCGGCTTACACACTGTCTGATCTCACTGGGCCCACCCCCGGGTTACACACTATCCGATCTCTCTTGCCCCCGGGTTACAACAGTCTGATCTCACTGAACGCACAGGTTACACACTGTCTGATCTCACTGGGCACATCCCCGGGTTACACACTGTCTGATCTCACTGGGTGCCCGGGTTACACACTGTCTGATCTCACTTGACCCCGGGTTACACACTGTCTGATCTCACGGGGCCCCCGGGTTACACCTCTCTGATCTCACTGGGCCCCGGGTTACACACTGTCTGATCACACTGGGCTCCAGGTTTACACACTGTCTGATCTCAGTAGGCGCCCGTGTTACACACTGTCTCATCTCACTGGCCCCCGGGTTACACATTATCTGATCTCACTGGGCCCCATGGCTTCACATTGTCTGTTCTCACTTGGCCCCCTTGTTACACACTGTCTGGTCTCACTGGGACCCTTGGTTACACACACTCTGATCTCACTGTATCCCCGGGTTACAGACTGTCTGATCTCACTGTATCCCCGGGTTACAGACTGTCTGATCTCACTGGGGCCCCGGGTTACACACTGTCCGATGTCACTGGGCCCCTGGGTTCCACACTGTCTGATCTCACTGAGCCCCAGGTTTACACACTGTCTGATCTCACCTGGCCCCCGGGTGACAAACTGTCTAATCTCACCAGACCGCCGGGATACACACTGTCTGACCTCTCTGGGCCCCCGGGTTACACACTGTCTGATCTCACTGGGCCCCCGGATTACACACTGTCCGATCTCACTGGGCCAGCGAGTTACACAGTGCCTGACCTCACTGGCCCCCGGGTTACACATTGTCTGATCTCACTGGGCCCCATGGCTTCACATTGTCTGATGTCACTGGGACCCCGGGTTACACACTGTCCGATCTCACTGGGCCCCTCGGTTCCACACTGTCTGATCTCACTGGGCCCCAGGATTACAAACTGTCTGATCTCACTGTGCCCCGGGTTATACACTGTCTGATCTCACTGGGCCCCCGAGTTACACACTGTCTGAACTCACTGGGACCCCGGGTAACACACTGTCTGATCTCACTGAGTGCCCGGGTTACACACTGTCTGATCTCACTTGACCCCGGGTTACACACTGTCTGATCTCACTGGGCTCACCCCCGGGTTACACAATGTCTGATCTCACTTCACCCGGTTTACACATTGTCTAATTTCTCTGAACCCCGCGTTGCACGATTTCTGATTTCACTGGGCCCAAGGGTTACACACTGTCTGATGTCACTCGGCCCCCGTGTTGCACACTGTCTGATCTCACGGGGCCCCCGCGTTACACCTCTCTGTTCTCACTGGGCCCCGGGTTACACACTGTCTGATCACACTGGGCTCCAAGTTTACACACTCTCTGATCTCAGTAGGCGCCCGTGTTAGAAACTGTCTCATCTCACTGGCCCCCGGGTTACACATTGTCTGATCTCACTGGGCCCCATGGCTTCACATTGTCGGTTCTCACTGGGCCCCCTTGTTACACACTGTCTGGTCTCACTGGGACCCTTGGTTACACACACTCTGATCTCACTGTATCCCCGGGTTACAGACTGTCTGATCTCACTGTATCCCCGGGTTACAGACTGTCTGATCTCACTGGGGCCCCGGGTTACACACTGTCCGATGTCACTGGGCCCCTGGGTTCCACACTGTCTGATCTCACTGAGCCCCAGGTTTACAAACTGTCTGATCTCACTGTGCACCGGATTACACACTGTCTGATCTCACTTGGCCCCCGGGTAACACATTGTCTAATCTCACCGGACCGCCGGGATACACACTGTCTGACCTCTCTGGGCCCCCGGGTTACACACTGTCTGATCTCACTGGGCCCCCGGGTTACGCACTGTCCGATCTCACTGGCCCCACCCCCGGGTTACACACTCTCTGATCTCACTGGGCCAGCGAGTTACACAGTGACTGACCTCACTGGCCCCCGGGTTACACATTGTCTGATCTCACTGGGCCCCATGGCTTCACATTGTCTGATGTCACTGGGACCCCGGTTTATACACTGTCCTATCTCACTGGGCCCCTCGGTTCCACACTGTCTGAGCTCACTGGGCCCCAGGATTACAAACGGTCTGATCTCACTGTGCCCCGGGTTATACACTGTCTGATCTCACTGGGCCCCCGGGTTACACACTGTCTGAACTCACTGGGACCCCGGGTAACACACTGTTCGACCTCACTGGCCACCGAGTTACACACTGTCTGATCTCACTAAGCCCGCTGGTTGCACACTGTCTGATCTCACTAGTCCCCGGGATACACACTGTCTGATCTCACTGGGCCCCCGGGTTACACACTGTCTGATCTCACTGGCACCCGGGTTACATACTGTCAGATCTAACTGGGCCCCCGGGTTACACACTGTCTGCTCTCATTGGGCCCCAGAATTACACACTGTCTGATCTCACTGGGCCACAGAGTTACACACTGTCTGATCTCACTGGGCCCCCGGGTTAAACACTGTCTGATCTCACTGGGCCCCAGGGTTGCACACTTCCTGATCTCACTGGGCCCCCGGGATACAAACTGTCTGATCTCACTGGGCCCCCGGGTTACACATTGTCTGATCTCTCTGGGCCACCGGGTTACACACTGTCTAATATCACTGGTCTCTGGTTTATACACTGTCTGATATCACTGGGCCCCCGGGTTACACACTGTCTGATATCACTGGTCCACTGGTTACACACTGTCTGATCTCACTGGGCCCCCGGGTGACACACTGTCTGATATCACTGGGCCCCCTGGTTAAACACTATCTGATCTCACTGGGCCCCCAGGTTACACGCTGTCGGATCTCATAGAAACGTTGAAAATTCTGACGGAACTGGACAGGTTAGATGCAGGAAGAATGTTCCCAATGTTGGGGAAGTCCAGAACCAGGGGTCACAGTCTAAGGATAACGGGTAAGCCATTTAGGACGGAGATGAGGAGAAACTTCTTCACCCAGAGAGTGGTGAACCTGTGGAATTCTCTACCACAGAATGTTGCTGAGGCCAATTCACTAAATATATTCAAAAGGGAATTAGATGTCGTCCTTACTAATAGGGGGATCAAGGGGTATGGCAAGAAAGCAGGAATGGGGTACTGAAGTTACATGTTCAGCAATGAACTCATTAAATGGGGGTGCAGACTCGAAGGGCCGAATGGCCTACTCCTGCACTTATTTTCTATGTTTCTATGTTTCTATGTTTCCACGATCAGTCGCTGCTCTTGCGCCCCAATCTCGACTCTTTTGCTATAAATGCCGATGCTCCAATCAGCGATGAGGACCTTGGTGATGTCAAATCTATTCGCTCGCTATCCGGAACGCGCTGCACCTTCGCCAGTTACCAATTATTCACTTTGGCAGAAATAATAGAAAACCAAATCATAATTTACATGGAGAGATGTTGCACGGTGCTGCAGTGAAGAGGGACCTGCGGGTCCTTTTGCATGGGACACGCGGGGTAGGTATGCAGGTACGGTGGGTGATCGTGAGAGCAACCGAAATTTTGACCTTTCTTTCGATGGGGATGGAGTATAGAAGCGGAGAAGCTACAACTTTATATTGTATTGTTGATGCCACACGTGCAATACTGCGTACAATTTTGATCTCTATATTTAAGTAAGGTTATATTTCCTTTGGAGGCTGTTTAGAGAAGGTTCACCAGGTTGATTCTGGCGATGAGGTGGGTGACTTATGAGGATAGCTTGAGTATATTGGGCCTTTACACATTGGCGTTCAGAAGAATGAATGCTGATCTTATTCAAACTTATAAGATAGTTGTACTCCTTACTACTCGGGGGATCAAGGGGTATTGCGAGAAAGCAGGAATGAGGTACTGTTCAGTCACGAACGCATTAAATGGCGGTGGAGGCTCGAAGGGCCGAATGGCGTACTCCTGCACCTATTATCTATGTTGCTATGTTTCTATATGAGAGGGCTCGACAAGATGGATGCAGATAGGAGAGTTTCACTCATAGGGGAAACTATAACTAGGGGACATATACTTCAAATAAGGGGCCGCAGATTTATAATGGAGATGAGGAGAAATTTCTTCCCTCAGAGGGTTGTAAATACATGGAATTCTCTGCCCTGGCGAATTGTGGAGGATGGGTCATTGAATATATTAAGGCGGAGATAGATTCACATTTGAGCGATAGGGGAGTAAAGGGTAATGTGCAGCGGGCAGGCAATGGAGCTGTGTCCATTGTCAGATCAGCCATGATCTTATTTAATGGCAGAGTAGACTCGAGGGGTTAAATGGTCTATTCCTGCACCTACATTTTATATTCTTATCCCCGTAAGCTCATCTCGACAATTCAAAAAGATTTTAGCTTTCCTTGAGCATCTCATCATAAACAAATATGTTTTTTTGGCCATCCATTTTATAATTTCTGAAGACTTTTCACTTATCAAAACTTAGAGAGTCTATATCTCGGAGTTCAAGTAACCAAATTGAAAAAATTGCTACTTGTTATGATTCGACTTTTAGAGTTGGATTGAAACTGTAAGCAAATAGCAAGTATTTTGCAATACAATCAAAACAAATTATTTTGTCTTGTTTAATATTTAAACGGTCAAATTCATTTAATCTTTTGTAGCAGGCACCATAGAAATTACGTTTCTGAATGAATATTATGTTTTCACAAGCAGATGAATTTTTTTGCATTTTAAAGCTCAATAAATCAAACTTAGTTAAAAGTTAGAAACGAAGGTGAGATAACCTCTCCTCTTCCATCGTTTTTCCTTTCCTGGCCGAAATCTTGGAGCAGTCAACAGCTCCGTCCCTTTGAACAAGACGCTTTCAAAATGGATTTCATCCATTCTTCCTTAGGATTTACTTTCTACAGATAATAATGTAACATTTGCATTCTGTATAATGGTCTGACCTCAGAGTCCTGCCACAGGTTGCCAATTATGTAGGCTAAAAGGAATGTGCCTTTACCCCTGTTACAGTGTACCTGACTCTGGAAATGATAGACACATACACACAATATCGGATTAACCGTGTAGAATGTTTTTTGTTGAACTAAAGTTAAATCTGACAAGGCGGGCAAGATTATATTTAGCTAAACACTACAACATAACACAAACAGAGTAAATAACTAAGGGCTCCGTTTTTTATACTATCCAAACCTAATAGTTGGTAAAACTTACCTTGCCCTGGGTAACTTCTCCAACGGCTCGTTCTTGACTGCATCATACTTATGTACTGAATTACCAGATAGTCTATTCTGTTTTAAACTCGATTGATCAGTGCCCCCTCAGGCAGAAGACTGCTTGGTTCTTTTTACAGAACTTCTGAAGGCACATCCTTTCATTACTCAACCTTCCCCCACAGCAGTTGTCAGAGGTGTTGTCAGAGGCCTTGAATAACCTCGTTTAGATTTTACGACATTGCTTTCCAAGCTTTTTAACTTAGCCTTTCCTAAGCACGTTTTGTAATTTTTGCAGCCATTTTACAGGACATCGAAGGCGGAGGTGACATTCAGCCCCTCGAGCTTGCTCCGTCATTCAATTAGATCCGGGGTGAACATTACTCCATCTACCTGCGATGATTCCAAAAAACTTCAAATCATTGCCTCACAAAAATCGATCATTCTCAATTTTGAAATTCTCCGTTGAAACCCAGCCTCAATGGCTTTTGGAGATGGATCCAGCGTTACACAAACCAATGTGTGAAAACGTCATTCCTTACATCATCCCTGAACGGGTCAGCTCTAAATTTATGGTTTTGTCCCGTGGAACTCGACCTTCGCAACAGAAGAAATTGATCCTTGCTGACTGGGAGCCCAGAATCTTGCTGACTGGTGGCCCCCTGGACCTTGCTGACTGGGGGCACCCTGCACCTTGCTAACTGGGCCCCCTGGACATTGCTGAATGGGGGCCCTGGACCTTGCTGACTGGGGCCCCTGGACCTTGCTGACTGGGGCACCCTGAACATTGCTGAGTTGTGGGCCCTGGACCTTGCTGACTGGGGGCCCCCCTGGACCTTGCTGACTGGTGGCCCCCCTGGACGTTGCTGACTGGGTGCGCTGGACCTTGCTGACTGGGGGCCCTTTCGACCTTGCTGACTGGGGTCCACCTGGACCTTGCTGACTGGGGACACTGGACCTTGCTGATTGGGGACCCTGGACCTTGCTGATTGGGGACCCTGGACCTTGCTGTCTCGGGGCCCTGGACCTTGCTGACTGGTGCCCCACTGGACATTGCTGACTGGGGCTTCCCCGGACCTTGCTGACTGGGGGCCCTGGACCTTGCTGACTGGGCCCCCTGGACCTTGCTGACTGGCGGCAAACCTGGATAATGCAGAGGGGCCTCCCCTGGACCTTGCTGACTGGGCCCCCTGGATCTTGCTGACTGGCGGCCAACCTGGACAATGCAGAGGGGCCTCCCCTGCACCTTGCTGACTGGGTGACACCTGGACATTGCTGACTGGGTCCCCTGAACCTTGTTGAGTGGTATCCCCATCAACCTTGCTGACTGGGCCGCGTGGACCTTGCTGACTGGGGGCCCCCTGGACCTTGCTGATTTTGGGCCCCCTGGACCTTGCTGACTGGCGGCAGCCTGAACATTGCTGACTGGGGGCCCTGGACCTTGCTGACTGGGTGCCCTTGACCTTGCTGACTGGGGGCACTGGACATTGCTGACTGGGGACACCCTGGACCTTGCTGACTGGGACCCTCCTGGAACTTGCTGACTGGGGGCCCTGGACCTTGCTGACTGGGTCCTGGTCCTTGCTGACTGGGGCCGCTGGACCTTGCTGACTGGGGGCCCGTTGGACATTGCTGACTGGGGCCCTGGACCTTGATGACTGGAGACCTGGTCCTTGCTGAATGGGGCCCCTGGACCTTGCTGACTGGGGCCCTGGACCTTGCTGACTGGGGCCCCTGGACCTTGCTGAATGGGACCCCTGGACCTGCTGACTGGGGCCCCTGGACCTTGCTGAGTGTGGGCCCTTGACATTGCTGACTGGTGCCCCCTGGACATTGCTGAATGAGGACCCCCTGGACCTTACTCACTGGGGACCACCTTGAACCTTGCTGACTAGGGCCACTGGACTTTGCTGACTGGGGGCCCCTCTGGACCTTGCTGACTGGAGGCCCCCTGGACCTTGCTGACTGGGGAAGCCTCTGGACCTTGCTGACTGGAGGCCCCCTGGACCTTGCTGTCTGGAGCCCTGGTCCTTGCTGAATGGGGCCCATGGGCCTTGCTGACTAGGGCACCTGGACCTTGCTGACTGGGACGGTAGACCTTGCTGACTGGGGGCCCTGGGCCTTGCTGACTGGGAAGCTGGACCTTGTGACTGGGGGCCCTGGGCCTTGCTGACTGGGGCGCTGGACCTTGCTGACTGAGGCCTCTGGACCTTGCAGACTGGGGCCCCAGGAGCTTGCTGACCGGGGCCCCTGGATCTTGCTGACTGGGGGTCCTGGAATTTGCTGTCTGGGGCCCCTGGACCTTACTGACAGGGGCCTCTGGACCTTGATGACTGGGACCACTGGACCTTGATGACTGGGGCCCGGGACCTTGCTGAGTGGGCCCCCCTGTATCTTGCTGACTGGGCCCACCTGTATCTTGCTGAGTGGGGAATCTGGAACTTGCTGACTGTGGGCCCCCTGTACCTTGCTGACTTGGGCCCCTGGATCTTGCTGACTGGGGGCCCTAGACCTTGCTGACTGGGGGCCCCCTGGACCTTGCTGACTGGGGGCCCTGGACCTTGCTGACTGGGTGCACCCTGAACCTTGCTGACTGTGGGCCCTAGACCTTGCTGACTGGGCGTCCCCCTAGACCTTGCTGTCTGGGGGTCCACCTGGACCTTGCTGACTGAGGGCCCCCTGGACATTGCTGACTAGGGACCCCTGGACATTGCTGATTGGGGGACCTGGAACTTGCTGACTGGGGCCCCCCTAGACCTTGCTGACTGGGGACCCTGGACCTTGCTGACTCGGGCCACCTGGACTTTGCTGATTGGGGGCCCTGGACCTTGCTGACTTGGGCCCCCTGTTCCTTGCTGACTGGTGGCCCCCGGGAACTTGCTGACTGGACCCCTTGGACCTTGCATAGTGGGGGCCCTTGACCTTGCTGACTGCGAGCCCCCTAGACCTTGTTGACTGTGGCCCCTGGACCTTGCTGACTGGGGCCACTGGACCATGATGACTGGAGACCCTAGACCTTGCTGACTGGGGTTCCATGGATCTTGTTGACTGGGGGTCTCCTGGACCTTGCTGACTGGGTCCCCCTGGACCTTGCTGACTGGGGGCCCTGGACCTAGTTGACTGGGGCCCCCCTGGACCTTGCTGACTTCAGCCCCCTGGGTCTTCCTTACTGGGCCCCCTGGACATTGCTGAATGGGTAGCCTGGACCTTGCTGATTGGGAGCCCTGGACATAGCTGACTGGGGCCCTCGTGGACATTGCTGACTGGGGGCCCCTTGGACCTTGCTAACTGTGCTCCCTGGACATTGCTGATTGGGGGCCCTCGACCTTGCTTATTGGGGGCCCTGGACCTTGCTCCCTCGGGGCCCAGGTCCTTGCTGACTGAGGGCCCTGGACCTTGCTGACTGGGGCCCCGCTGGATCTTGCTGACTGGGACCCTCCGGACCTTGCTGACTGGGGGCCCTGGACCTTGCTGACTGGGGGCCCCCTGGACCTTGCTGAACGGGGGCCCCCTGGACATTGCTGACTGGGCCCACTGGAACTTGCTGACTGGGGGCACAACTGGACATGGCTGAGTGGGCCTCTTCTGGAACTTGCTGACTGGGGCCCCCTGGACCTTGCTGACTTCAGGCCCATTGCACCTTTCTGACTGGGGGCCCCCTGGACTTTGCTGACTGGACCCCATGGATCTTGCTGACTGGGGTCCCACTGGACGTTACTGAGTGGGGGCCCCTGACATTGCTGACTGGTGCCCCCTGGACCTTCATGACTGGGGCCCCTGGACTTTGCTGATTGGGGCCCCCTGGACATGGCACTGCAGCCCCCCTGGAACTTGCTCTCTGGGGGCACCCTGGAACTTGCTGACTGGGGACTCCTCTGGACCTTGCTGACTGGGGGCACCCTGGACCTTGCTGACTGGGGGCCCCCTGGACCTTGCAGACTGGGGGCCCTGGAACCTGCTGACCGGTGTCCCTGGACCTTGCTGACTGTGGCCCCCCTGGACCTTTCTGACTGGGGGCCCTGGACCTTGCTGACTCGGGGCCCCCTGGACCTTGCTGAATGGGGCCCCCCTGGACATTGCTGACCCAGGTAAATCTACTGAACTGCGTTTGAATGCACTGTACAAATTTGTATATGAATAAAGTATATTTATAAAGAGAAAAAAATGCACCTTGCTGACTGGGGGCCGCCCTGGAACTTGCTGACTGGGGACCCTGGAACTTGTTGACTGGTGGCCCCCTGAACTTTGCTGACTGGGGCCTCTGGACCTTTTTGAATGGGGGTCCCCTGGACCTTGCTGAGTGGGTCCTCCTGGACTTGCTGACAGGGGGTCCTGTACCTTGCTGACTGGAGTCACCCTGAACCTTGCTGACTGAACCCTGTACCTTGCTGACTGGGCGCCCCCCTGGACCTTGCTGACAGCTGGCCCCCCTGGACCTTGCTGACTGGGGGCCCCCTGGACGTTGCTGACTAGGATCGTCCTGGTTCTTGCTGACTGGGGGACTGGACCTAGTTGACTGGGGCTCCCCTGGACCTTGCTGACTTCAGCCTCCTGGATCTTGCTTACTGGGCCCCCTGGAATTTGCTGAATGGTTATCTGGACCTTGCTCACTAGGGGCCCTGGACATAGCTGACTGGGGCCCTCGTGGACATTGCTGACTGGGGGCCCCTTGGACCTTGCTAATTTGGGGCACCCTGGACCTACTAATTTTGCCCCCTGTACATTGCTGCCTCGGGGCCCTGGACCTGGCTGACTTGTGCTCCACTGGACCTTGCTGACTGGGACGCCACCGGACCATGCTGACTGGGGGCCCTGGACCTTGCTGACTGGGGCCCCCTGGAACTTGCTGAACGGGGCCCCCCTGGACCTTACTGACTGGGGCCCCACTGGAGCTTGCTGACTGGGACCCCTGGGCCTTGCTGACTGGGGGCCCTGGACGTTGCTGACTGGTGGGCCCTGGACCTTGCTGACTGGGGCCTCCCTGCACCTTAATGACTGGGGGCCCACTGGAGCATGCTGACTGGGGGCCCACTGGATTTGCTGACTGGGGGCCCCCTGGATGTTGCAGACTGGGGGCCCTGGAACTTGCTGACTGGTGTCACTGGACCTTGCTGACTGTGGCCCCCCTGGACCTTGCTGACTGGGGGCCCTGGACCTTGCTGACTCGGGGACCCCTGGACCTTGCTGAATGGGGCCCCCTGGACATTGCTGACCCCAGGTAAATGTACTGAACTGCGTTTGAATGCACTGTACAAATTTTTATATGAATGAATTATATTTTTAAATTTAAAAAATGCACCTTGCTGACTGGGGGCCCCCCTGGAACTTGTTGACTGGTGGCCCCCTGAACATTGCTGACTAGGGCCCCTGGACGTTGCTGACTAGGGGCCCCCTGGTTCTTGCTGACTGGGGGCCCTGGACATCGTTGACTAGGCCACCCCTGGACCTCGTTGACTTCAGCCCACTGGATCTTGCTTAATGGGCCCCCTGGACATTGCTGAATGGGTATCTGGACGTTGCTGACTGGTGGCTCTGGCCATAGCTGACTGGGGCCCTCATGGACATTGCTGACTTGGGGCATCCTGGACCTGCTAACTCTGCCCCCTGGACATTGCTGAATGGGGGCCCTGGACCTTGCTAATTGGGGGCCCTGGACCTTGCTGCCTCGGGGCCCTGGATCTTGCTGACTGAGTGCCCTGGACCTTGCTGACTGGGGGTCACCTGGAACTTGCTGACTGGGGGCCCCCTGGACCTTGCTGACAGGGGCCACCTGGACCTTGCTGAATGGGCCCCCCAGAACATTGCTGACTGGGGGCCCCCTGGACCTTGCTGACTGGGGGCCCCCCGGAACCTGCTGACTGGGGACCTTGGACCGTGCTGACAGGGGGCACGGGAACTTGCTGACTGGGGGCCCCCTGGACCTTGCTGACTGGGGGCCCTGGACTTAGTTGACTGTGGCCCCCCTGGACCTCGTTGACTTCAGCCCACTGGATCTTGCTTACTGGGCCCCCTAGACATTGCTGAATGGGTATATGGACGTTGCTGACTGGGGGCTCTGGACATAGCTGACTGGGGCCCTCGTGGACATTGCTGACTTGGGGCACCCTGGACCTGCTAACTGTGCCCCCTGGACATTGCTGAATGGGGGCCCTGGACCTTGCTAATTGGGGGCCCTGGACCTTGCTGCCTCGCGGCCCAGGACCTTGCTGACTGAGGGCCCTGGCCCTTGCTGACTGGGGCCCCGCTGGACCTTGCTGACTGGGAACCTCCGGACCATGCTGACTGGGGGCCCTGGACCTTGCTGACTGGGAACCTCCGGACCTTGCTGACTGGTAACCTCCGGACCTTGCTGACTGGGGGCCCTGGACCTTGCTGACCGGGGGCCCCCTGGACATTGCTGACTGGGCCCCCTGGACCTTGCTAACTGGGGGCACACCTGGACATAGCTGAGTGGGCCTCTTCTGGACCTTGCTGACTGGGGCCCCCCTGGAACTTGCTGACTTCGGGCCCACTGCACCTTTCTGACTGGGGGCCCCCTGGACTTTGCTGACTGGACCCCATGGATCTTGCTGACTGGGGGCCCACTGGACCTTACTGAGTGGTGGCCCTTGACATTGCTGACTGGTGCCCCCTGGACATTGCTGAATGAGGACCCCCTGGACCTTACTCACTGGGGACCCCCTTGAACATTGCTGACTAGGGCCACTGGACCATGCTGACAGGGGGCCCCTCTGGACCTTGCTGACTGGAGGCCCCCTGGACCTTGCTGACTGGGGGCCCCCTGGACCTTGCTGACTGGGGACCCTGGACCTTGCTGACTCGGGCCACCTGGACTTTGCTGACTGGGGGCCCTGATCCTTGCTGACTTGGGCCCCCTGGTCCTTGCTGACTGGTGGCCCCCGGGAACTTGCTTACTGGGCCCCTTGGACCTTGCATACTGGGGGCCCTTGACCTTGCTGACTGCGAGCCCCCTAGACCTTGTTGACTGTGGCCCCTGGTCCTTGCTGACTGGGGCCACTGGACCATGATGACTGGAGGCCCTAGACCTTGCTGACTGGGGTTCCATGGATCTTGTTGACTGGGGGTCTCCTGGACCTTGCTGACAGGGTCCCCCTGGACCTTGCTGACTGGGGGCCCTGGACCTAGTTGACTGGGGCCCCCCTGGACCTTGCTGACTTCAGCCCCCTGGGTCTTCCTTACTGGGCCCGCTGGACATTGCTGAATGGGTACCCTGGACCTTGCTGATTGGGAGCCCTGGACCTTGCTGACTGGGGGCCCCCTGGACCTTGCTGACCGTGGGCCCCCTGGACATTGCTGACTGGGCCCACTGGACCTTGCTGACTGGGGGCACAACTGGACATGGCTGAGTGGGCCTCTTCTGGAACTTGCTGACTGGGGCCCCCTGGACCTTGCTGACTTCAGGCCCATTGCACCTTTCTGACTGGGGGCCCCCTGGACTTTGCTGACTGGACCCCATGGATCTTGCTGACTGGGGTCCCACTGGACGTTACTGAGTGGGGGCCCCTGACATTGCTGACTGGTGCCCCCTGGACCTTCATGACTGGGGCCCCTGGACTTTGCTGATTGGGGCCCCCTGGACCTTGCACTGGAGCCCCCCTGGAACTTGCTGTCTGGGGGCACCCTGGAACTTGCTGACTGGGGACTCCTCTGGACCTTGCTGACTGGGGGCACCCTGGACCTTGCTGACTGGGGGCCCCCTGGACCTTGCAGACTGGGGGCCCTGGAACCTGCTGACTGGTGTCCCTGGACCTTGCTGACTGTGGCCCCCCTGGACCTTTCTGACTGGGGGCCCTGGACCTTGCTGACTCGGGGCCCCCTGGACCTTGCTGAATGGGGCCCCCCTGGACATTGCTGACCCAGGTAAATCTACTGAACTGCGTTTGAATGCACTGTACAAATTTGTATATGAATAAAGTATATTTATAAAGAGAAAAAAATGCACCTTGCTGACTGGGGGCCGCCCTGGAACTTGCTGACTGGGGACCCTGGAACTTGTTGACTGGTGCCCCCCTGAACTTTGCTGACTGGGGCCTCTGGACCTTTTTGAATGGGGGTCCCCTGGACCTTGCTGAGTGGGTCCTCCTGGACTTGCTGACAGGGGGTCCTGTACCTTGCTGACTGGAGTCACCCTGAACCTTGCTGACTGTGAACCCTGTACCTTGCTGACTGGGCGCCCCCCTGGACCTTGCTGACAGCTGGCCCCCCTGGACCTTGCTGACTGGGGGCCCCCTGGACGTTGCTGACTAGGATCGTCCTGGTTCTTGCTGACTGGGGGACTGGACCTAGTTGACTGGGGCTCCCCTGGACCTTGCTGACTTCAGCCTCCTGGATCTTGCTTACTGGGCCCCCTGGAATTTGCTGAATGGTTATCTGGACCATGCTCACTAGGAGCCCTGGACATAGCTGACTGGGGCCCTCGTGGACATTGCTGACTGGGGGCCCCTTGAACCTTGCTAATTTGGGGCACCCTGGACCTACTAATTGTGCCCCCTGTACATTGCTGCCTCGGGGCCCTGGACCTGGCTGACTTGTGCCCCACTGGACCTTGCTGACTGGGACGCCACCGGACCATGCTGACTGGGGGCCCTGGACCTTGCTGACTGGGGCCCCCTGGAACTTGCTGAACGGGGCCCCCCTGGACCTTACTGACTGGGGCCCCACTGGAGCTTGCTGACTTGGGCCACTGGACCTTGCTGACTGGGGCCCCTGGGCCTTGCTGACTGGGGGCCCTGGACGTTGCTGACTGGGGGGCCCTGGACCTTGCTGACTGGGGCCTCCCTGCACCTTAATGACTGGGGGCCCACTGAAGCTTGCTGACTGGGGGCCCACTGGATTTGCTGACTGGGGGCCCCCTGGATCTTGCAGACTGGGGGCCCTGGAACTTGCTGACTAGTGTCACAGGACCTTGCTGACTGTGGCCCCCCTGGACCTTGCTGACTGGGGGCCCTGGACCTTGCTGACTCGGGGACCCCTGGACCTTGCTGAATGGGGCCCCCCTGGACATTGCTGACCCCAGGTAAATGTACTGAACTGCGTTTGAATGCACTGTACAAATTTTTATATGAATGAATTATATTTTTAAATTTAAAAAATGCACCTTGCTGACTGGGGGCCCCCCTGGAACTTGTTGACTGGTGGCACCCTGAAAATTGCTGAATAGGGCCCCTGGACGTTGCTGACTAGGGGCCCCCTGTTTCTTGCTGACTGGGGGCCCTGGACTTTGTTGACTGGGGCACCCCTGGACCTCGTTGACTTCAGCCCACTGGATCTTGCTTAATGGGCCCCCTGGACATTGCTGAATGGGTATCTGGACGTTGCTGACTGGTGGCTCTGGCCATAGCTGACTGGGGCCCTCATGGACATTGCTGACTTGGGGCATCCTGGACCTGCTAACTCTGCCCCCTGGACATTGCTGAATGGGGGCCCTGGACCTTGCTAATTGGGGGCCCTGGACCTTGCTGCCTCGGGCCCCTGGATCTTGCTGACTGAGTGCCCCCTGGACCTTGCTGACTGGGGGTCACCTGGACCTTGCTGACTGGGGGCCCCTGGACCTTGCTGACAGGGGCCACCTGGACCTTGCTGAATGGGCCCCCCAGAACATTGCTGACTGGGGGCCCCCTGGACCTTGCTGACTGGGGGCCCCCCGGAACCTGCTGACTGGGCACCTTGGACCGTGCTGACAGGGGGCCCGGGAAATTGCTGACTGGGGGCCCCCTGGACCTTGCTGACTGGGGGTCCTGGACTTAGTTGACTGTGGCCCCCCTGGACCTCGTTGACTTCAGCCCACTGGATCTTGCTTACTGGGCCCCCTGGACATTGCTGAATGGGTATATGGACGTTGCTGACTGGGGGCTCTGGACATAGCTGACTGGGGCTCTCGTGGACATTGCTGACTTGGGGCACCCTGGACCTGCTAACTGTGCCCCCTGGACATTGCTGAATGGGTGCCCTGGACCTTGCTAATTGGGGGCCCTGGACCTTGCTGCCTCGCGGCCCAGGACCTTGCTGACTGAGGGCCCTGGCCCTTGCTGACTGGGGCCCCGCTGGCCCTTGCTGACTGGGAAACTCCGGACCATGCTGACTGGGGGCCCTGGACCTTGCTGACTGGGAACCTCCGGACCTTGCTGACTGGGAACCTCCGGACCATGCTGACTGGGGGCCCTGGACCTTGCTGACCGGGGGCCCCCTGGACATTGCTGACTGGGCCCCCTGGACCTTGCTAACTGGGGGCACACCTGGACATAGCTGAGTGGGCCTCTTCTGGACCTTGCTGACTGGGGCCCCCCTGGAACTTGCTGACTTCGGGCCCACTGCACCTTTCTGACTGGGGGCCCCCTGGACTTTGCTGACTGGACCCCATGGATCTTGCTGACTGGGGGCCCACTGGACCTTACTGAGTGGTGGCCCTTGACATTGCTGACTGGTGCCCCCTGGACATTGCTGAATGAGGACCCCCTGGACCTTACTCACTGGGGACCCCCTTGAACCTTGCTGACTAGGGCCACTGGACCTTGCTGACTGGGGGCCCCTCTGGACCTTGCTGACTGGAGGCCCCCTGGACCTTGCTGACTGGGGGCCCCCTGGACCTTGCTGACTGGGGGTCACCTGGACCTTGCTGACTGGGGGCCCCCTGGACCTTGCTGAATGGGGCCCCCCTGGACATTGCTGACCCAGGTAAATCTACTGAACTGCGTTTGAATGCACTGTACAAATTTGTATATGAATAAAGTATATTTATAAATAGAAAAAAATGCACCTTGCTGACTGTGGGCCGCCCTGGAACTTGTTGACTGGGGACCCTGGAACTTGTTGACTGGTTGCCCCCTGAACCTTGCTGACTTGGGCCTCTGGACCTTGTTGAATGGGGGTCCTCTGGACCTTGCTGAGTGGGTCCCCCTGGAGTTGCTGACAGGGGGTCCTGGACCTTGCTGACTGGAGTCTCCCTGAACCTTGCTGACTGTGAACCCTGGACCTTGCTGACTGCTGGCCCCCCTGGACCTTGCTGACTGGGGGCCCCCTGGACGTTGCTGACTAGGGTCGTCCTGGTTCTTGCTGACTGGGGGACTGGACCGAGTTGACTGGGGCTCCCCTGGACCTTGCTGACTTCAGCCTCCTGGATCTTGCTTACTGGGCCCCCTGGAATTTGCTGAATGGTTATCTGGACGTTGCTGACTGGAGGCCCTGGACATAGCTGACTGGGGCCCTCGTGGACATTGCTGACTGGGGGCCCCTTGGACCTTGCTAATTTGGGGCACCCTGTACCTACTAATTGTGCCCCCTGTACATTGCTGCCTCGGGGCCCTGGACCTGTCTGACTTGTGCCCCACTGGACCTTGCTGACTGGGACGCCACCGGACCATGCTGACTGGGGGCCCTGGACCTTGCTGACTGGAGCCCCCTGGAACTTGCTGAACGGGGGCCCCCTGGACCTTACTGACTGGGGCCCCACTGGAGCTTGCTGACTGGGGCTCCTGGGCCTTGCTGACTGGGGGCCCTGGACCTTGCTGACTGGGGCCCCCCTGGAACTTACTGACTGGGGCCCCACTGGAGCTTGCTGACTGGGGGCCCCCTGGACCTTGCTGACTGGGGGCCCCCTGGATCTTGCAGACTGGGGGCCCTGGAACTTGCTGACTAGTGTCACTGGACCTTGCTGACTGTGGCCCACCTGGGCCTTGCTGACTGGGGGCCCTGGACCTTGCTGACTGAGGGACCCCTGGACCTGGTTGAATGGGGCCCCCCTGGACATTGCTGACCGCAGGTAAATGTACTGAACTGCGTTTGAATGCACTGTCCAAATTTTTATATGAATGAATTATATTATTAAATTTAAAAAATACACCTTGCTGACTGGGGGCCCCCCTGGAATTTGTTGACTGGTGGCCCCCTGAACCTTGCTGACTAGGGCCCCTGGACATTGCTGACTAGGGGCCCCCTGGTTCTTGCTGACTTGGGGCCCTGGACCTAGTTGACTGGGGCCCCCCTGGACCTTGTTGACTTCAGACCACTGGATCTTGCATAATGGGCCCCCTGGACATTGCTGAATGGGTATCTGGACGTTGCTGACTGGTGGCTCTGGCCATAGCTGACTGGGGCCTCGTGGACATTGCTGACTTGGGGCATCCTGGACCTGCTAACTCTGCCCCCTGGACATTGCTGAATGGGGGCCCTGGACCTTGCTAATTGGGGGCCCTGGACCTTGCTGCCTCGGGGCCCTGGACCTTGCTGACTGAGTGCCCCCTGGACCTTGCTGACTGGGGGTCACCTGGACCTTGCTGACTGGGGGCCCCCTGGACCTTGCTGACAGGGGCCACCTGGACCTTGCTGAATGGGCCCCTCAGAACATTGCTGACTGGGGGCCTTGGACCGTGCTGACAGGGGGCCCTGGAACTTGCTGACTGGGGCCCCCTGGAACTTGCTGACTGGGGGCTTTGGACTTAGTTGACTGGGGCCCCCCTGGACCTCGTTGACTTCAGCCCACTGGATCCTGCTTACTGGGCCCCCTGGACATTGCTGAATGGGTATCTGGACGTTGCTGACTGGGGGCTCTGGACATAGCTGACTGGGGCCCTCGTGGACATTGCTGACTTGGGGCAACCTGGACCTGCTAACTGTGCCCCCTGGACATTGCTGAATGGGGGCCCTGGACCTTGCTAATTGGGGGCTCTGGACCTTGCTGCCTCGCGGCCCAGGACCTTGCTGACTGATGGCCCTGGCCCTTGCTGACTGGGGCCCCGCTGGACCTTGCTGACTGGGAACCTCCGGACCTTGCTGACTGGGCCCCCTGGACCTTGCTAACTGGGGCACACCTGGACATGGCTGAGTGGACCTCTTCTGGACCTTGCTGACTGGGGCCCCCCTGGACCTTGCTGACTTCGGGCCCACTGCACCTTTCTGACTGGGGGCCCCCTGGACCTTGCTGACTGGACCCCATGGATCTTGCTGACTGGGGGCCCACTGGACCTTACTGAGTGGGGGCCCTTCACATTGCTGACTGGTGCCCCCTGGACATTGCTGAATGAGGACCCCCTGGACATTACTCACTGGGGAACCCCTTGAACCTTGCTGACTAGGGCCACTGGACCTTGCTGACTGGGGGCCCCCTGGACCTTGCTGACTGGGGGCTCCCTGGACCTTGCTGACTGGGGGTCACCTGGACCTTGCTGACTGGGGGCACCCTGGACGTTGCTGACAGGGGCCACCTGGATCTTTGCTGAATCGGCCCCCCAGAACATTGCTGACTGGGCCCCCATGGACCTTGCTGACTGGGGGCCCCCCGCAACCTGCTGACTGGGGGCCTTGGACCGTGCTGACAGGGGGCACTGGAACTTGCTGACTGGGGGCCCCCTGGACCTTGCTTACTGGGCCCCCTGGACATTGCTGAATGGGTATCTGGACGTTGCTGACTTGGGGCTCTGGACATAGCTGACTGGGGCCCTCGTGGACATTGCTGACTTGGGGCACCCTGGACCTGCTAACTGTGCCCCCTGGACATTGCTGAATGGGGGCCCTGCACCTTGCTAATTGGGTGCCCTGGACCTTGCTGCCTCGCGGCCCAGGACCTTCTTGACTGAGCGCCCTGTCCCTTGCTGACTGGGGCCCCGCTGGACCTTGCTGACTGGGACCCTCTGGACCATGCTGACTGGGGGCCCTGGACCTTGCTGACTGGGGGCCCCCTGGACCTTTCTGACCGGGGGCCCCCTGGACATTGCTGACTGGGCCCCCTGGACCTTGCTAACTGGGGGCACACCTGGACATGGCTGAGTGGGCCTCTTCTGGACCTTGCTGACTGGGGCCCCCCTGGACCTTGCTGACTTCGGGCCCACTGCACCTTTCTGACTGGGGGCACCCTGGACCTTGCTGACTGGACCCCATGGATCTTGCTGACTGGGGGCCCACTGGACCTTACTGAGTGGGGGCCCTTGACATTGTTGACTGGTGCCCCCTGGACATAGCTGAATGAGGACCCCCTGGACCTTACTCACTGGGGACCCCCTTGAACCTTGCTGACTAGGGCCACTAGACCTTGCTGACTGTGGGCCCCTCTGGACCTTGCTGACTGGGGGCCCCCTGGAACTTGCTGACTGGGAGCCCCCTGGACCTTGCTGACTGGGGGTCACCTGGACCTTGCTGACTGGGGGCCCCCTGGACCTTGCTGACAGGGGCCACCTGGACCTTGCTGAATGTGCCCCCCAGAACATTGCTGACTGGGGGCCCCCTGGACCTTGCTGACTGGGGGCCCTGGACTTAGTTGACTGGGGTCCCCCTGGACCTCGTTGAATTCAGCCCACTGGATCTTGCTTACTGGGCCCCCTGGACATTGCTGAATGGGTATCTGGACTTTGCTGACTGGGGGCCCTGGAACTTGCTGACTGGGGGCCCTCTGGACCTTGCTGACTGGGGGCCCTGGACTTAGTTGACTGGGGCCCCCCTGGACGTCGTTGACTTCAGCCCACTGGATCTTGCTTACTGGGCCCCCTGGACATTGCTGAATGGGTATCTGGACTTTGCTGACTGGGGGCTCTGGACATAGCTGACTGGGGCCCTCGTGGACATTGCTGACTTGGGGCACCCTGGACCTGCTAACTGTGCCCCCTCGACATTGCTGAATGGGGGCCCTGGACCTTGCTAATTGGGGGCCCTGGACCTTGCTGCATCGCGGCCCAGGACCTTGCTGACTGAGCGCCCTGGCCCTTGCTGACTGGGGCCCCGCTGGACCTTGCTGACTGGGACCCTCCGGACCTTGCTGACTGGGGGCCCTGGACCTTGCTGACTGGGGGCCCCCTGGACTTTGCTGACCGGGGGCCCCCTGGACATTGCTGACTTGGCCCCCTGGACCTTGCTAACTGGGGGCACACCTGGACATGGCTGAGTGGGCCTCTTCTTGACCTTGCTGACTGGGGCCCCCCTGGACCTTGCTGACTTCGGGCCCACTGCACCTTTCTGACTGGGGTCCCCCTGGACCTTGCTGACTGGACCCCATGGATCTTGCTGACTGGGGGCCCACTGGACCTTACTGAGTGGGGGCCATTGACATTGCTGACTGGTGCCCCCTGGACATTGCTGAATGAGGACCCCCTGGACCTTACTCACTGGGGACCCCCTTGAACCTTGCTGAATAGGGCCACTGGACCTTGCTGACTGGGGGCCCCTCTGGACCTTGCTGACTGGGGGCCCCCTGGACCTTGCTGACTGGTGGCCCCCTGGACCTTGCTGACTGGGGGTCACCTGGACCTTGCTGACTGGGGGCGCCCTGGACTTTGCTGACAGGGGCCACCTGGACCTTGCTGAATGAGCCCCCCAGAACATTGCTGACTGGGGGCCCCCTGGACCTTGCTGACTGTGGGCCCCCCGGTACCTGCTGACTGGGGGCCTTGGACCGTGCTGACAGGGGGCCCTGGAACTTGCTGACTGGGGGCCCCCTGGACCTTGCTGACTGGGGGCCCTGGACTTAGTTGACTGGGGCCCGCCTGGACCTCGTTGAATTCAGCCCACTGGATCTTGCTTACTGGGCCCCCTGGACATTGCTGAATGGGTATCTGGAGGTTGCTGACTGGGGGCTCTGGACATAGCTGACTGGGGCCCTCGTGGACATTGCTGACTTGGGGCACCCTGGACCTGCTAACTGTGCCGCCTGGACATTGCTGAATGGGTGCCCTGGACCTTGCTAATTGGGGGCCCTGGACCTTGCTGCCTCGCGGCCCAGGACCTTGCTGACTGATGGCCCTGGCCCTTGCTGACTGGGGCCCCGCTGGACCTTGCTGACTGGGAACCTCCGGACCTTGCTGACTGGGGGCCCTGGACCTTGCCGACTGGGGGCCCCCTGGACCTTGCTGACCGGGGGCCCCCTGGACATTGCTGACTGGGCCCCCAGGACCTTGCTAACTGGGGGCACACCTGGACATGGCTGAGTGGACCTCTTCTGGACCTTGCTGACTGGGGCCCCCCTGGACCTTGCTGACTTCGGGCCCACTGCACCTTTCTGACTGGGGGCCCCCTGGACCTTGCTGACTGGACCCCATGGATCTTGCTGACTGGGGGCCCACTGGACCTTACTGAGTGGGGGCCCTTCACATTGCTGACTGGTGCCCCCTGGACATTGCTGAATGAGGACCCCCTGGACCTTACTCACTGGGGACCCCCTTGAACCTTGCTGACTAGGGCCACTGGACCTTGCTGACTGGGGGCCCCCTGGACCTTGCTGACTGGGGGCTCCCTGGACCTTGCTGACTGGGGGTCACCTGGACCTTGCTGACTGGGGGCACCCTGGACGTTGCTGACAGGGGCCACCTGGATCTTTGCTGAATGGGCCCCCCAGAACATTGCTGACTGGGCCCCCATGGACCTTGCTGACTGGGGGCCCCCCGCAACCTGCTGACTGGGGGCCTTGGACCGTGCTGACAGGGGGCACTGGAACTTGCTGACTGGGGGCCCCCTGGACCTTGCTGACTGGGGGCCCTGGACTTAGTTGACTGGGGCCCCCCTGGACCTCGTTGACTTCAGCCCACTGGATCTTGCTTACTGGGCCCCCTGGACATTGCTGAATGGGTATCTGGACGTTGCTGACTGGGGGCTCTGGACATAGCTGACTGGGGCCCTCGTGGACATTGCTGACTTGGGGCACCCTGGACCTGCTAACTGTGCCCCCTGGACATTGCTGAATGGGGGCCCTGCACCTTGCTAATTGGGGGCCCTGGACCTTGCTGCCTCGCGGCCCAGGACCTTGCTGACTGAGCGCCCTGGCCCTTGCTGACTGGGGCCCCGCTGGACCTTGCTGACTGGGACCCTCCGGACCTTGCTGACTGGGGGCAATGGACCTTGCTGACTGGGGGCCCCCTGGACCTTGCTGACCGGGGACCCCCTGGACATTGCTGACTGGGCCCCCTGGACCTTGCTAACTGGGGGCACACCTGGACATGGCTGAGTGGGCCTCTTCTGGACCTTGCTGACTGGGGCCCCCCTGGACCTTGCTGACTTCGGGCCCACTGCACCTTTCTGACTTAGTTGACTGGGGTCCCCCTGGACATTGTTGACTTCAGCCCACTGGATCTTGCTTACTGGGCCCCCTGGACATTGCTGAATGGGTATCTGGACGTTGCTGACTGGGGCCTCTGGAAATAGCTGACTGGGGCCCTCGTGGACATTGCTGACTTGGGGCACCCTGGACCTGCTAACTGTGCCCCCTGGACATTGCTGAATGGGGGCCCTGGACCTTGCTAATTGGGGGCCCTGGACCTTGCTGCCTCGCAGCCCAGGACCTTGCTGACTGAGGGCCCTGGCCGTTGCTGACTGGGGCCCCGCTGGACCTTGCTGACTGGGACCCTCCGGACCTTGCTGACTGGGGGCCCTGGACCTTGCTGACTGGGGGCCCCCTGGACCTTGCTGACCGGGGCCCCACTGGAGCTTGCTGACTCGGGCCACTGGACCTTGCTGACTTGGGCCCCTGGGCCTTGCTGAATGGGGGCCCGGGACGTTGCTGACACGGGGGCCCTGGACCTTGCTGACTGGGTCCCCCCTGGACCTTACTGACTGGGGCCCCACTGGAGATTGCTGACTGGGGGCACCCTGGACTTTGCTGACTGGGGCCCCTTTGGACCTTGCAGACTGGGGGCCCTGGAACTTGCTGACTGGTGTCACTGGACCTTGCTGACTGTGGCCCACCTGGACCTTGCTGACTGGGGTCCCTGGACCTTGCTGACTCGGGGCCACCTGGACGTTGCTGAATGGGGTCCCCCTGGACAGTTCTGACCGCAGGTAAATGTACTGAACTGCGTTTGAATGCACTGTACAAATTTTTATATGAATAAAGTATATTTTTTAATTTAAAAAATGCACCTTGCTGACTGGGGGCCCCCCTGGAACTTGTTGACTGGTGGCCCCCTGAACCTTCCTGACAAGGGTCCCTGGAAGTTGTTGACTAGGGGCCCCCTGGTTCTTGCTGACTGGGGGCCCTGGACCTAGTTGACTGGGGCCCCCTGGACCTTGCTGACTTCAGCCCCCTCGATCTTGCTTAATGGGCCCCCTGGACATTGCTGAATGGGTATCTGGACGTTGCTGACTGGTGGCTCTGGCCATAGCTGACTGGGGCCCGCGTGGACATTGCTGAATTGGGGCATCCTGGACCTGCTAACTCTGCCCCCTGGACATTGCTGAATGGGGGCCCTGGACCTTGCTAATTGGGGGCCCTGGACCTTGCTGCCTCGGGGCCCTGGACCTTGCTGACTGAGTGCCCTGGACCTTGCTGACTGGGGGCCCCCTTGACCTTGCTGACAGGGGCCACCTGGAACCTGCTGACTGGGGGCCTTGGACCGTGCTGACAGGGGGCCCTGGAACTTGCTGACTGGGTGCCCCCTGGACCTTGCTGACTGGTGGCTCTGGACCTTGCTGACTGGGGTCCCTGGATCTTGATGACTGTGGGCTCTGGACCTTGCTGGCTGGGGGCACTGGACCATGCTGACTTGGGGCCCTTTAACTTGCTGACTGTGGGCCCTGGACATTGCTGACTGGGAGAACCCTGGACCTTGCTGACTGGGGGCACCTGGACCTTGCTGACTGGGGGCCCCTGGACCTTGCAGACTGGTAGACCCCTGGATCTTGCTGACTGGGGTCCTGGACCTTGCTGGGGCCCTCGACCTTGCTGACTGGAGTCCCTGGACCTTGCTGACCGGGCCCCCCTGGTCCTTGCTGACTGGGTAAGAACCTTGCTAACTGGGGGCCCCCTAAACCTTGCTGACATGGGGGCCCGGAACACTGCTGACTGGGGGCACCCTGGACCTTGCTGACTGGGAGCCCTGGACATTGCTGACTGGGGGCCTTGGACCTTGCTGTCTGGGGGCCCGGAACATTGCCGACTGGGCCCCCCTGGTCCTTGCTGACTGGGTAAGGACCTTGCTAACTGGGGGCCCCCTGAACCTTGCTGACTGGGGGCCCAGACCTTGCTGACTGGGGGCCCGGAACCCTGCTGACTGAGGGCCCCCTGGACCTTGCTGACTGGGGCCCCTGGACCTTGCTGACTGGGGCCCCCTGGACCTTGCTGACTGGGGCCCCTGGACCTTGCTGACTGCGGGCCATGGACAATGCTGACTGGGCCCCGTGGACCTTGCTGACTGGGGGCACACTGGACCTTGCTGACTGAGGGCCCCCTGGACATTGCTGACTGGGGCCCCCTGGACTTTCTGACTGGGGACCCCCCTGGACCTTGCTGACTAGGGACCTGGACCTTGCTGCATGGGTCCCCCCTGGACCTTACTGACTGGGGCCCCACTGGAGCTTGCTGACTGGGGGACCCTCTCAACCTTGCTGACATGGGGACCCCTGGACCTTGCACTGGGTCCCCCCTGGACCTTGCTGACTGCGGGTCCCTCAGAACCTTGCTGACTTGGGTCACCCTGGACCTTGCACTGGGGCCCCCCTGAACCTTGCTGACTGGGGGCACCTTGGACCTTGCTGACTGGGGGCCCTGGACATTGCTGAATGGGGGCCCTGGACCTTGCTGATTGGGGGCCCTGGATCTTGCTGCCTCGGGGCCCTGGACATGGCTGACTGAGGGCCCTGGACCTTGCTGACTGGGGACACCCCGGACCTTGCTGACTGGGGGCCCTGGACCTTGCTGTCTGGGCCTCCTGGACCTTGCTGACTGGAGGCACACCTGGTCATTGCTGAGTGGGCTTCTTCTGGACCTTGCTGACTGGAGGCCCTGGACCTTGCTGACTGGGGGCCCTGGACCTTACTGATGGGGGCCCCTCTGGACCTTGCTGACTGGCGGCCCCTCTGGACCTTGCTGACTGGGGGCCCCCTGGATCTGGCTGACTGGCCGACTGCTGGATCTTGCTGAGTGGGGGCCCTGGGCCTTGCTGACAGCGGGCCTTGGACCTTGTTGACTGCGGGCCCTGGACCTTGCTGACTGGGGGCCCCCTGGACCTTGCTGACTGGGGGCACAACTTGACCTTGCTGACTGGGGGCCCTAGATCTTGCTGACGGGGGGCCCTGAGCCTTGCTGACTGCGGGCCCTGGACCTTGCTGACTGGGGCTCCCCTGGACCTTGCTGAGTGAGGACCCCCCTGGATCTTGCTGATTGAGGGCCCTGGACATTGCTGACTGTGGACCCTTGGGCCTTGCTGACTGTGGGCCCGCTGGAACTTGCTGACTGGGGGCTCCCTTGGATATTGCTGACTGGGGCCCCTGGACCTTGCTGACTGGGGGCCCTGGACCTTGCTGACTGGGGCAACCTGAACCTTGCTGAGTTGTGGGCCCTGGACCTTGCTGACTGGGGGCCCCCCTGGATCTTGCTGACTGGTGGGCCCCTGGACGTTGCTGACTGGGTGCGCTGGACCTTGCTGACTGGGGGCCCCTTCGACCTTGCTGACTGGGATCTCCACTGGACCTTGCTGACTGGGGGCCCCCTCGACCTTGCTGACTGGGATCATCACTGGACCTTGCTGACTGAGATCCCCACTGGACCTTGCTGACTGGGTTCCCCACTGGACCTTGCTGACTGGAGGCCCTGGACCTTGCTGACTGGGGGCCCTGGACCTTACTGATGGGGGCCCATCTGGACCTTGCTGACTGGGGGGCCCCACTAGACCTTGCTGAAAGGGGGCCCCCCTGGACCTTGCTGACTGGGGTCACTGAAACTTGCTGACTGGGGCCCTTGGACCTTGCTCACTAGGGGCACCCTGAACATTGATGACTGGGGCCCTAGACCTTGCTGACTGGGGGCCCTGGACCTTGCTGACTGGGGGCCCCTCTTGACCTTGATGACTGGGGGCCGCCCTGGACCTTGCTGACTGCGGGCACCCCTGGACCTTGCTGACTGGAGTCCCCCTTGGATCTTGCTGATTGGGGGCCCACACGAAAATTGCTGACTGGGGACACCCTGGACCTTGCTGACTGGCGGCCCCCTGGACGTTGCTGACGTGGGGCCCCTTGGACCTTGCTGACTGGGGGCCCCCTTGACCTTGATGACTGGCGGCCCCCCTGGACCTTTCTGAATGGGTTCCCCCTGGACCTTTCTGAATCGGGCCCCCCTGGACCTTGCTGACTAGGGGCCCTGGACCTTTCTGACTGTGGGCCCCCTGGACCTTGCTGACTGGGGGCCCTGGACCTTGCTGACTGGGGGCCCTGGACCTTTCTGACTTGGGGCCCTGGTCCTTGCTGACTGCGGGCCCCCTGGACCTTGCTGATTGGGTCCCTGGACCTTGCGGACTAGAGGTCCAGGACCTTGCTGACTGGGGGTGCTGGACCTTGCTGACTGGGTGTCCTGGACCTTGCCGACTCGGGTTCCTGGACCTTGCTGACTGGGGGTCCAGGACCTTGCTGACTGCGGGCCCTGGACCTTGCTGACTGGGGTCACCCCTGGACCTTGCTGACTGGGGGCTCCCTGGACCTTGCTGACTGGGGGCTCCTTGGACCTTGCTGACTGGGGGCTTCCTGGACCTTGCTGACTGGGGGCCCCGCTGGACCTTATTAACAATGGGCCCTGGACCTTGCTGATTGAGACCGCTGGAACTTGCTGACTGGGGGCCCCCTGATCTTACTGACTGGTGGCCCCTCTTGGCCTTGATGACTGGGGGCCCCCCTGCAACTTACTGACTGTGGGCCCCACTGGTTCTTGCTGACAGGGGGCCCACACGGATCTTGCTCATGTGGGCCCTGTAGCTTGCTGAATGGAGACCCCCAGTACGTTGCTGACTATGGGCACCCCTAGATCTTGCTGACTGGAGGCCCTGAACCTTGCTGCCTGGGGCCCTGGACCTTGCTGACTGGGGGCCCCCTGGACCTAGCTGACTGGATGCCCTGGAGCTTGCTGACAGGGGGACCCCTGGACCTTGCTGACTCCGGGCCCCCTGGAACTTGCTGACTGGGGGCCCTGGACCTTGCTGACTGGGGGCCCTGGACCTTGCTGACTGGGGGCCCCTCTGGACCTTGCTGACTGGGTGCCCCCTGGACCTTGCTTACTGGGGGCCCCCTGGATTTTGCTGACTGGGGGTCCCGCTGGACCTTGCTGATTGGCGGCCCCCCTGGACCTTGATGACTGGGGCGCTGTAGCTTGCTGTCTGGGGGACCCTGGACCTTGCTGACTGGGGGCCCTGGACCTTGCTGACTGGGGGCACTGGACCTTGCTGACTGGAACTCTGGACCTTGCTGACTGGGGGCCCTGGACATTGCTGACTGTGGGTCCTGGACATTGCTGACTGGGTGCACTGGACCTTGCAGACTGGGGTCCCCCTAGAGCTTGTTGACTGGGCCACCCTGGACCTTGCTGTCTGGGGGTTCTGTACCTTGCTGACTGGGGGCCCTGGACCTTGCTTACTGGGAGCCCCCCTGGACTTGCTGACTGGGCCCCCTGGAGCTTGCTGACTGGGGGCTCACCTGGGCCTTGCTGACTGTGGGTCCTGGCCTTGCTGACTGGGGGTCCTGGACCTTGCTGACTGGAGGCCCAGGACCTTGCAGACTGGGGCGCCTGGACCTTGCTGACTGGGGGCCCTGGACCTTGCTGACTGGGGGCCCTGGACCTTGCTGATTGGAGGCCATGCACCTTGCTGACTGGAGGCCCTGGATCTTGCTGACTGGGGGCCGTGGACCTTGCTGACTGAAGGCCCCCTTGACCTTCCTGACTGGGGGCCCTGGACCTTGCTGACTGGGGGCCCTGGACCTTACTGTCTGGGGGCCCGTCTGGAACTTGCTGACTGGGGTCGTTGGAAGTTGCTGACTGTGGGACCTGGACCTTGCTGACGGCGGTCCCCACTGGACCTTGCTGACTCGGTCCCCCCTGGACCTTGCTGAATGGGGTCCCCCTGGACATTGCTGACCGCAGGTAAATGTACTGAACTGCGTTTGAATGCACTGTACAAATTTTTATATGAATAAAGTATATTTTTTAATTTAAAAAATGCACCTTGCTGACTGGGGGCCCCCCTGGAACTTGTTGACTGGTGGCCCCCTGAACCTTGCTGACAAGGGTCCCTGGACGTTGTTGACTAGGGGCCCCCTCGTTCTTGCTGACTGGGGGCCCTGGACCGAGTTGACTGGGGCCCCCTGGATCTTGCTGACTTCAGCCCCCTCGATCTTGCTTAATGGGCCCCCTGGACATTGCTGAATGGGTATCTGGAATTTGCTGACTGGTGGCTGTGGCCATAGCTGACTGTGACCCTCGTGGACATTGCTGACTTGGGGCATCCTGGACCTGCTAACTCTGCCCCCTGGACATTGCTGAATGGGGGCCCTGGACCTTGCTAATTGGGGGCCCTGGACCTTGCTGCCTCGGGGCCCTGGACCTTGCTGACTGAGTGCCCTGGACCTTGCTGACTGGGGGTCATCTGGACCTTGCTGACTGGGGGCACCCTGGACCTTGCTGACAGGGGCCACCTGGAACCTGCTGACTGGGGGCCTTGGACCGTGTTGACAGGGGGCCCTGGAACTTGCTGACTGGGGGCCCCCTGGACCTTGCTGACTGGTGGCTCTGGACCTTGCTGACTGGGGTCCCTGGATCTTGATGACTGTGGGCTCTGGACCTTGCTGGCTGGGGGCACTGGACCATGCTGACTTGGGGCCCTTTAACTTGCTGACTGTGGGCCCTGGACATTGCTGACTGGGAGAACCCTGGACCTTGCTGACTGGGGGCACCTGGACATTGCTGACTGGGGGCCCCTGGACCTTGCTGACTGGTAGACCCCTGGATCTTGCTCACTGGGGTCCTGGACCTTGCTGGGGCCCTCGACCTTGCTGACTGGAGTCCCTGGACCTTGCTGACCGGGCCCCCCTGGTCCTTGCTGGCTGGGTAAGAACCTTGCTAACTGGCGGCCCCCTAAACCTTGCTGACTGGGGGCCCAGACCTTGCTGACTGGGGGCCCGGAACACTGCTGACTGGGGGCACCCTGGACCTTGCTGACTGGGGCCCCTTGACCTTGCTGACTGGGGGCTCCCTGGACCTTGCTGACTGGGAGCCCTGGACATTGCTGACTGGGGGCCCTGGACCTTGCTGTCTGGGGGCCCGGAACATTGCCGACTGAGGGCCCCCTGGACCTTGCTGTTTGGGGCCCCTGGACCTTGCTGACTGGGGCCCCCTGGACCTTGCTGACTGGGGCCCCTGGACCTTGCTGACTGCGGGCCATGGACAATGCTGACTGGGCCCCGTGGACCTTGCTGACTGGGGTCACACTGGACCTTGCTGACTGAGGGCCCCCTGGACATTGCTGACTGGGGCCCCCTGGACTTTCTGACTGGGGATCCCCCTGGACCTTGCTGACTAGGGACCTGGACCTTGCTGCATGGGTCCCCCTGGACCTTACTGACTGGGGCCCCACTGGAGCTTGCTGACTGGGGGACCCTCTCAACCTTGCTGACATGGGGACCCCTGGACCTTGCACTGGGTCCCCCCTGGACCTTGCTGACTGCGGGTCCCTCAGAACCTTACTGACTTGGGTCACCCTGGACCTTGCACTGGGGCCCCCCTGAACCTTGCTGACTGGGGGCACCTTGGACCTTGCTGACTGGGGGCCCTGGACATTGCTGAATGGGGGCCCTGGACCTTGCTGATTGGGGGCGCTGGATCTTGCTGCCTCGGGGCCCTGGACATTGCTGACTGAGGGCCCTGGACCTTGCTGACTGGGGCCACCCCGGACCTTGCTGACTGGGGGCCCTGGACCTTGCTGACTGGGCCTCCTGGACCTTGCTGACTGGAGGCACACCTGGTCATTGCTGAGTGGGCTTCTTCTGGACCTTGCTGAATGGAGGCCCTGGACCTTGCTGACTGGGGGCCCTGGACCTTACTGATGGGGGCCCCTCTTTACATTGCTTTCTGGGGGCCCCTCTGGACCTTGCTGACTGGGGGCCCCCTGGATCTGGCTGAGTGGCGGACCGCTGGATCTTGCTGAGTGGGGGCCCTGGGCCTTGCTGACAGCGGGCCTTGGACCTTGCTGACTGCGGGCCCTGGACCTTGCTGACTGGGGGCCCCTGGACCTTGCTGACTGGGGGCACCCCTTGACCTTGCTGACTGGGGGCCCTAGATCTTGCTGACGGGGGGCCCTGAGCCTTGCTGACTGCGGGCCCTGGACCTTGCTGACGGGGGCTCCCCTGGACCATGCTGAGTGAGGACCCCCCTGGATCTTGCTGATTGGGGGCCCTGGACTTTGCTGACTGTGGACCCTTGGGCCTTGCTGACTGTGGGTCCGCTGGAACTGGCTGACTGGGGGCTCCCTTTGATATTGCTGACTGGGGCCCCTGGACATTGCTGACTGGGGGCCCTGGACCTTGCTGACTGGGGCAACCTGAACCTTGCTGAGTTGTGGGCCCTGGACCTTGCTGACTGGGGGCCCCCCTGGACCTTGCTGACTGGTGGGCCTCTGGACGTTGCTGACTGGGTGCGCTGGACCTTGCTGACTGGGGGCCCCTTCGACCTTGCTGACTGGGATCTCCACTGGACCTTGCTGACTGGGGACCCCCCGACCTTGCTGACTGGGATCCCCACTGGACCTTGCTGACTGAGATCCCCACTGGACCTTGCTGACTGGGTTCCCCACTGGACCTTGCTGACTGAGGAACCTGGACCTTGCCGACTGGGGGCCCTGGACCTTGCTGACTGAGGAACCTGGATCTTGCTGACTGGGGGCCCTTGACCTTGCTGACTGGGGGCGTTCCTGGAACTTGCTGACAGGGCCAGCTTTACCTGCTGACTGGGGGCCTCTGGGCCTTGCTGACTGGACCCCCTGGATCTTGCTGACTGGGGGCAACCTGGACCTTGCTGACTAGGCGCCCCCTGGATCTTGCTAACTGGGCCTCCTGGACATTGCAGAATGGGGGCCCTGGACCTTGCTGACTGGGGGCCCTGGATCTTGCTGCCTCGGTGCCCTGGACATTGCTGACTGAGGGCCCTGGAACTTGCTGACTGGGGCCACGCCGGACTTTGCTGACTGGGGGCCCTGGACCTTGCTGACTGGGCCTCCTGGACCTTGCTGACTGGAGGCACATCTTAACATTGCTGAGTGGGCTTCTTCTGGACCTTGCTGACTGGAGGTCCTGGACCTTGCTGACTGGGGGCCCTGGACCTTACTGATGGGGGCCCATCTGGACCTTGCTGACTGGGGGCCCCTCTGGACCTTGCTGACTGGGGGCCCCCCTGGACCTTGCTGAAAGGGGGCCCCCCTGGACCTTGCTGACTGGGGTCACTGAAACTTGCTGACTGGGGCCCTTGGATCTTGCTCATTAGGGGCACTCTAAACATTGATGACTGGGGCCCTAGACCTTGCTGACTGGGGGCCCTGGACCTTGCTGACTGGGGTCCCCCTTGGATCTTGCTGATTGTGGGCCCACACGAAAATTGCTGACTGGGGACACCCTGGACCTTGCTGACTGGCGGCCCACTGGACGTTGCTGACTGGGGCCCCCTGGACCTTGCTGACTGGGGGCCCCCTGGATCTTGCTGACTGGCGGCCCCCCTGGACCTTTCTGAATGGCGTCCCCCTGGACCTTTCTGAATCGGGCCCCCCTGGACCTTGCTGACTAGGGGCCCTGGACCTTGCTGACTGTGGGCCCTGGATCTTGCTGCCTCGGGGCCCTGGACATTGCTGACTGAGGGCCCTGGAACATGCTGACTGGGGCCACCCCGGACCTTGCTGACTGGGGGCCCTGGATCTTGCTGACTGGGCCTCCTCGACCTTGCTGACTGGAGGCACACCTGGACATTGCTGAGTGGGCTTCTTCTGGACCTTGCTGACTGGAGGCCCTGGACCTTGCTGACTGGGGGTCCTGGACCTTACTGATGGGGGCCCATCTGGACCTTGCTGACTGGGGGCCCCCCTAGACCTTGCTGAAAGGGGGCCCCCCTGGACCTTGCTGACTGGGGTCACTGAAACTTGCTGACTGGGGCCCTTGGACCTTGATCACTAGGGGCACCCTGAACATTGATGACTGGGGCCCTAGACCTTGCTGACTGGGGGCCCTGGACCTTGCTGACTGGGGGCCCCTCTTGACCTTGATGACTGGGGGCCGCCCTGGACCTTGCTGACTGCGGGCACCCCTGGACCTTGCTGACTGGAGTCCCCCTTGGATCTTGCTGATTGGGGGCCCACACGAAAATTGCTGACTGGGGACACCCTGGACCTTGCTGACTGGCGGCCCCCTGGACGTTGCTGACGTGGGGCCCCTTGGACCTTGCTGACTGGGGGCCCCCTGGACCTTGCTGACTGGCGGCCCCCCTGGACCTTTCTGAATGGGTTCCCCATGGACCTTTCGGAATCGGGCCCCCCTGGACCTTGCTGACTAGGGGCCCTGGACCTTGCTGACTGTGGGCCCTGGACGTTGCTGACTGGGGGCCTTGGACTTTGCTGACTAGGTGTCCTGGACCTTGCCGACTAGGGTTCCTGGACCTTGCTGACTGGGGGTCTAGGACCTTGCTGACTGCGGGCCCTGGACCTTGCTGACTGGGGTCACCCCTCGACCTTGCTGACTGGGGGCTCCCTGGACCTTGCTGACTGGGGACTCCTTGGACCTTGCTGACTGGGGGCTTCCTGGACCTTGCTGACTGGGGGCCCCCCTGGACCTTGTTAACAATGGGCCCTGGACCTTGCTGATTGAGACCGCTGGACCTTGCTGACTGGGGGCCCCATGATCTTACTGACTGGTGGCCCCTCTTGGCCTTGATGACTGGGGGCCCGCCTGGAACTTACTGACTGTGGGCCCCACTGGTTCTTGCTGACTGGGGGCCCACACGGACCTTGCTCACTGGGGCCCTGTAGCTTGCTGAATGGAGACCCCCAGTACGTTGCTGACTAGGGGCACCCATAGATCTTGCGGACTGGAGGCCCTGAACCTTGCTGCCTGGGGCCCTGGACCTTGCTGACTGGGGGCCCCCTGGACCTAGCTGACTGGATGCCCTGGAGCTTGCTGACAGGGGGACCCATGGACCTTGCTGACTCCGGGCCCCCTGGAACTTGCTGACTGGGTGCCCTGGACCTTGCTTACTGGGGGCCCCCTGGATTTTGCTGACTGGGGGTCCCGCTGGACCTTGCTGATTGGCGGCCCCCTGGACCTTGCTGACTGGGGCGCTGTAGCTTGCTGACTGGGGGCACTGGACCTTGCTGACTGGGCCCCCTGGAGCTTGCTGACTGGGGGCTCACCTGGGCCATGCTGACTGTGGGTCCTGGCCTTGCTGTCTGGGGGTCCTGGACCTTGCTGACTGGAGGCCCTGGACCTTGCAGACTGGGGGCCCTGGACCTTGCTGACTTGGGGCCCTGGACCTTGCTGATTGGAGGCCATGCACCTTGCTGACTGGAGGCCCTGGATCTTGCTGACTGGGGGCCGTGGACCTTGCTGACTGAAGGCCCCCTTGACCTTCCTGACTGGGGGCCCTGGACCTTGCTGAATGGGGGCCCTGGACCTTACTCTCTGGGGGCCCGTCTGGACCTTGCTGACTGGGGTCGTTGGAAGTTGCTGACTGTGGGACCTGGACCTTGCTGACGGCGGTCCCCCCTGGACCTTGCTGACTGGGGCCCCTGGACCTTGCTCACTCGGGGCACCCTGGAAATTGATGACTGGGGCCCTACACCTTGCTGATTGGGGGCCCTGGACCTTGCTGACTGGGGACCCTGGACCTTGCTGACTGGGGGCTCCTCTTGATCTTGCTGACTGGGGGCCCCCCTGGACCTTGCTGACTGTGGCACCCCTGGACCTTGCTGACTGGAGTCCCCCTTGGATCTTGCTGACTGGGGGCCCACCCGGACCTTACTGACTGGGGACACCCTGGACCTTGCTGACTGGCGGTCCCCTGGACGTTGCTGACTGGGGCCCCCTGGACCTTGCTGACTGGGGGCCCCCTGGACCTTGCTGACTGGCGGCCCCCCTGGACCTTTCTGAATTGGGCCCCCCTGGACCTTGCTTACTCCGGGCCACCTGGACCTTGCTGACTGGGGGACCTGGACCTTGCTGACTTGGGCCCAATGGATTTTGCTGACTGGGGCACTCGACCTTGCTGATTGGCGGCCCCCCTGGACCTTGCTGACTGGGGCCCCCTGGAACTTGCTGACTGGGGGCCATCAGAACCTTGCTGACTGGGGCCCCCTGGACCTTGCTGACTGGGAGCGAAGGCAAACTCAAATCATCTCGCAAACCCCGCCTCACGGCGGCGCTGATTGGCCGGAGACGGAGCTGTGAGGAATGTGTCAGGGGGGATGGGGGGTGAGGGCCGGGGTAAGAGGAGGATGGGTGTGAGGGCCGTGGTAATGGGGGGATAATGGGTGAGGGCCGGGGTAAGCGGGCGGCTGGGGCGGTGAGGGGAGGAATGGGGGGTGAGGGCCAGGGTATGGGGGAATGGGAGGTGAGGTCCGGGTAAGTGGGAATGGGTGTGAGGGCCGCGGTAAGGGGAATGGGGGGTGAAGGGGGGATTTGGGGTGAGGGCCGGGGTGAGGGGGATGGAGTGTGTGGGGCGGGGTAAGCGGGGGAAGGAGGGTGAGGGGGATGGGGGGTGAGGGCCGTGGTAAAGGGGGGATGGAGGGTGAGGGCCGGGGTAAGGGGGATGGAGGGTGAGGGTGGGATGGAGGGTGTGGGGCGGGGAAAAGGGGGATGGGGGTTGAGGGCAGGGGTGAGGAGTGGATGTGGGTGGGACCGGGATGAGGGGGGAATGGGGGGTGAGGGTCGGGGTAAGGGGGGGATGGAGGGTGAGGCGGGGATAGTGGGTAATGGCCGGGGTAAGGGGGGATGGAGGGTGAGGGGGATGGAGTGTGAGGGTGTGATGGGTTTGAGGGCCGGGGTAATGGGGTGATGGAGGGTGAGTGCCGGGATAAGGAGGGATGGAGGGTGAGGGAGGGATGGGTTGTGAGGGCCGAGGTGAGGGGGGGATGGGGGGTGAGCGCCTGGGTAAGGGGGGATGGAGGGGGGATGGGGGTTGAGGGCCGGCGTAATGGGGGCTGAGGCACGGGGTTGTATGGTAAAGAGGGCTGGTGTATGGGGGCGGTCGTGGTGAGGCGGAGGCTGGGATTGCGGGAGGGGTGTGTGAGGAGGAGGAGAGGATTGAGGAGGGGAATAGGGTTTGGAGCAATATGTGTGGTGGGAAGTGAGGATTGGTGTAAGTAGGCGGAATGGGGGTGAGGAGGAGTGAGGATACGGGGCAGGATGTGGGGTGATGTGTGAGGAGGTGACAGTGGTTGGGGGATGGTGCAGGTGAGTTAAGATGTGGGTGAGGAAATGGGGGAAGAGGATTGGGCAGTAAGGAGGAGGGTGTGGGATGTGAGCAGGAGATGGGACTTTTATACTTTTAATATTTCTAATTTTAGAAGGGCCGTGGCTCTGTTTTCAGCACTGAGAATCACAGACGCATACAGTACAAGAGTAGGTAATTCGGCCCATCCTGCCAGTGCTGGCTCTTTGAAAGGGCTGTCCCATTAGTCACACTCCCTGCTCTTCCCCCAGAGCTCTGTGAATGTCTATTATTTAAAAATCTATCCAATTCTCTTTTGAAAGTTACTATTGAATCTGCTTCCACCACCCTTTCAAGCAGGGCACTCCAGATCATCATAACTTGCTGTTAAAGATGGATTCCCTCATTTACCCCCTGGATATTTTTTTGCCATTTACCAATTATCTTCAGATCTCGGAGTTTCACTCCCAGGAGGAAATGAAGACAATCCTATATTCTCTGAGTCAGAAGAAAACCTCTTTTGACGATTGTGAGTTTGAGCAGAAAGAGAGCATCTCCAAAATGACGGTGAATTATCAGTGGGCAATGTGGCATGTGCCTGTACAGTTAGTGTGTTTTCTATCTCATACTGGCAAACAGAACTCTATCCCTGTGCATTTTCAGCAGCGTGGCTTGTCGTTTATTAAGCATTGTGATCAATGTGCTGGTGACCTTCTTTAACAAAAACTCTTTAACAAACTTCACAGGAACAGTCAAATCAATCAAAGAACCTCATTGACTCTGAATTTTCTGCATTGCGCAATATTTTGGTTGAAAAGGACCAGAATTTGGTCCAAGAACTGAATGAGGAAAAGGATTTTGCTTTATTCAGAATGGAGACAAATCCGTGAGAAATCCAAGACCATTCACGATAAGCTTTCCTTCTTGTATATAAATAATCTGAACTTGGGGATAGAACATAAGAACATAAGAATTCGGAACAGGAGTAGGCCATCTAGCCCCTCGAGCCTGCTCCGCCATTGAACGAGATCATGGATGATCTGGCCGTGGAATCATCTCCACTTATCCGCCCGCTCCCCGTATCCCTTAATTCCTTTATTGGTTAAAAATCTATCTATCTGTGACTTGAATACATTCAATGAGCTCGCCTCAACTGCTTCCTTGGGTAGATAATTCCACAGATTCACAACACTCTGGGGGGGAAAATTCCTTCTCAAATTTTAGTCTACTTTAGCCAACTCTGCCCTCATCCCACTGTAGTCCCCTTTGTTTAAGCATAGTACGCTCGTTTGAGACACTACTTCCTCACCCTCAATATGTATTACAAATTCAACCATACTGTGATCACTCATTCCTAGAGGATCTTTTACTAGGAGATCGTTTATTATTCCTGTCTCATTACACAGGACCAGATCTAAGATAGCTTTCTCCCTTCTAGGTTCTATAATATACTGATCTAAGAAGCAATCCCGTATGCATTCGATGAATTCCTCCTCCAGTCTACCCCGTGCGATTTGATTTGACCAATCGATATGTAGGTTAAAATCCCCCATGATTACTGCCGTTCCTTTTTCACATGCCTCCTTTATTCTCTTGATTATTGTCCGCCCCACCGTGAAGTTATAATTTGGGGGCTTATAAACTACGCCCACGAGTGACTTTTTCCCCTTACTTTCTCTAATCTCCACCCACAATGATTCAACATTTTGTTCATTAGAGCCAATGTCGTCTCTCACAATTGCCCTGATATCATCCTTTATTAACAGAGCTACCCCACCTCCTTTCCCTTCTTCTCCATCTTTCCGAATTGTCAGATACCACTGTATGTTTAATTCCCAGTCTTGGCCACCCTGCAACCACGTTTTATGTAATGGCCACCAAATCATACCCATTTGTCATGATTTGTGCCGTCAATTCATTACATTTATTTCGAATGCTGCTTGCGTTTATGTAGAGTGCTTTAATACTAGTTTATAAACCATGATTTTTAGTTTTGACCCCTCCTGCAGCCACTTTATATTCGTACATATTGTCCCTTCCTATCACCTTGTAGTTTACACTTACCCCAGTGCTACGCTGCTCTGTTGCCTCCTGCCTTTTACATTCTTTCTTGGGGTCCTGTTCACCTGCGCTCTCAGCCACTATAACTAGCTCAGAGTCCTCTCCTGGGTTCCGAATACTCCTCGCATTGAGGCACTGAGCTTTCAGGCATGCCTCTTTAATACGCTTTGATCCTTTAGAATTTTGCTATACAGTGGACCTTTTTGTTTTTTGTCTTGGGTTTCTCTGCCCTCCACTTTTACTCATCTCCTTTCTGTCTTTTGCTTCTGTCTCCATTTTGTTTCCGTCTGTCTTCCTGCATTGGTTCTCATCCCCCTGCCATAATAGTTTAACTCCTCCCCAACAGCACTAGCAAACACTTCCCCTCGGACGTTGGTTCCAGTCCTGCCCAGGTGCAGACCGTCCGGTTTGTACTGGTCCCACCTCCCCCAGAACCAGTTCCAATGCCCCAGGAATTTGAATCCCTCCCTGCTGCACCACTACTCAAGCCACGTATTCATCTGAGCTATCCTGCGATTCATACTCTGACTAGCACGTGGCACTGGTAGCAATCCCGAGATTACTACTTGTGAGGTCCTACCTTTTAATCTAGCTCCTGGCTCCTTAAATTCGTCTCGTAGAACCTCATCCCTTTTTTAACCTATATCGTTAGTACCAATGCGCACCACGACAACTGGCTGTTCACCCTCCCTTTTCAGAATGTCTTGCACCCGCTCCGAGACATTCTTGACCCTTGCACCAGGAAGGCAACATACCATCCTGGATTCTCGGTTGCGGCCACAGAAACGCCTATCTATTCACCTTACAAGTGAATCCCCTATCACTTTCGCTCCCCCTCTCTTTTTCCTGCCCTCATGTGCAACAGAGCCAGCCACGGTGCCATGAACTTGGCTGCTGTTGCCCTCCCCTGATGAGTCATCCCCCTGAACAGTACTCAAAGTGGTGTATCTGCTTTGCAGGGGGATGACCACAGGGGCCCCTGCACTACCTTCCTTGCACTGCTCTTCCTGCTGGTCTTCCATTCCCTATCTGGCTATGGACCCTTCACCTGCTGTAAGACAAACTCGCTACACGTGCTCCTCACGTCATTCTCAGCATCGTGGATGCTCCAGAGTGAATCCACCCTCGGCTCCAATTCCGCAACGCTGTCCGTCAGGAGCTGGATGCGGATATACTTCCGGCAGATGTCGTCGTCAGGGACACCGGAAGTGTCCCTGAGTTCCCACATGGTACAGGAGGAGCATTTCACGTGACCGAGCTCTCCTGCCATGACCGAATACTTAGATACACTTAATTTGATGATATCAGTGTTAACAGGTTACTTACTGATATAAAAAATAAAAAGATAAGCTACTCCCCAATCGCCAGCCAATCACTAACCCCCTTGGCTGTGACGTCACCTTTTGATTTCTTTCAACTTTTTTGCTTTTTCTGCCGCCTCTCGCCGACTGCCGACTCACCACGCTGGTCTCTTGGAGGCCTCCCGACTCTGCTCCTGCCTCTCGCCAACTGCCGCCTCTCCGACTCACCACGCTGGCCTCTTGTCGGCCTTCCGACTCTGCACCCGCCTCTCGCGGACTGTAGAAAGTACAATTTTGAAATTATCAGATGATACAAAACTTGGCAACGTATTGAGCAGTGAGCAGGTTGTAGCAGATTTCAGGAGGACATAGACAGACTGGAGAAATGGGCAGATACATGGCAGATACAATTTAATGTGGCTGAGTGTGAAGTGATGCACTTTGGGGGGAACAACATGGAGAGTCAGTGTAATCTAAATGGTGCTATTTTGAGGATTGTGCAAGAACGGAATGAACTGGAGTAAATGTTCACAAATCTTTGAAGGTGGCAGGGCAAGTTGATAAGACAGTGAAGAATGCTTGTGGGATACTTGGCTTTGTAAATGGGGGATTGAATTCTATACAAGGAAGCCATGCTGAACCTTTACACATCACTGCTTAGGCTGCAGCTGGAGTATTGTGTAGAATTCTGGGAACCACATTTGAGAATGGATGGCAAGGTCTTGGAGAGGGTAAGAAGGAGGTTTAATAGGATGATAGTAGGAATGATAGACTTCAATTATGTAGAAACATTTCAGAAGGTGTGATTGTTCTCGGAGTAGAAAAAGTAAAGGGGACACCAAATGGCGGGATTCAAAAATCTGAGGGGTTTTGATTAAGCAAACAGGAGAAACTGCTTCTTCTGGCAATCGGACTGCTAGCCAGAGGTCACAGGTTTAATATAATAGGCAAGAGAACGAGAGAGGAAATGTGGAGATATTTTTTCAGATTTTCATATTTGGTACCTGAAAGGGTGGTGCAAGCAGATTCCATCGGACGTTCAAAAGGCAATTAGACATGTAGCTGGAAAGAACTAATTTGCAGGATTATGGGGAAAGGATTGGCTGTGGGTTTAAATTGGACAGCTCTTTCACAGGATCAACAGCTTTAATCTGCTAGGTGTCTTTGACATCCAGGCTCACATCGCATCTCTGCTGTCTACTCTGCTGTGCCTGAATACTTTTCTAAAAATTATTAATTCAAAGGGATGTGGAAATCTGGAACACTATCCCCCGAAAGTCTGTGGATGCGAGGATTAAACAAGTCAACATTTTCCAGACTGAGAAGGGTAGATTGTTGTTGGTTAAGGGCATCAAGTCATATGGAGCAAAAACGGGTAAATACAGTTGAGGCACAGATGGAACGGAATGGTGGAACAGGCTCCTCCTGTCCCTGTGCACCATCCTCTGCAGTCAGCCACGTTTCTAATATTCCCACAACACTGTAGTTCCCGAGTGCTACAGTGGCCTCGTGTTTTGGAATTGATTATTCCTAATGCAATCAGCATTCACGTCTATACAGCTTACTGTAGATGTTCCCATCTTTTGGCCCCTAGTTTAGCATTGTTAATGTTACCCGGTTCTTATATATCACACACCTGCTGTCTAGATCCCACTCTGTAATCAGTGTCATGTGGATCACCTTTCCTCCCGGCCTTCTCCATCCTATCGAATGTAAATGCTTCTTGCAGCTACGTCAACGTTCCTGACCGATCCATTATTTATATTTTGTCATCACTTCCCATTTTTTGTCACAAGGACAACGCCATTTACTTTTCAAAGCCCCAGTATTATTTTAGCAGAAAGTTGACTGCCAGTTAATTCACATGTGTGAGTTGTTTTACAAACATCTTTTTCACCCAGAACAAGAATTATGTCAAAGGAAATTGCCTTGATTTTCTCAGCCATCCTTGCATGGGAGTGTTCAGATCCTTTACAGGATTTCTTACATTGTCATTTAGCCCTTCCTGCTCCCCAGTACCGTTTGTCATTTAGCTTCAATGTACACAGACCTATCTCTAGGTAATCAACTCATCTTCATTACTGCACTTATCACTACCCACCTCCCTAAAGCCAGAATCTGCCTGCACCTCTCCAATTGCAGCTTTGTCCTAACCATGTTCTCAGTCTTCTGAACTGCTTCCTCTATGACTTGTTCTTCTGCATTCGGAGTTAGTCCTTGATCTAAATGAATAAAAGGGCTGAATGACCTACTCCTGTTCCTATGTTCCTATATCTACGCATCGTTGTGGCATTCTCCGTTTCTTTACAAGCATTCTTCCTGCTGTCAGTGCATCCTCTATTATCTTATGTGCTCGGTTTCCTACTGCCCATGTACCTGTTGCAAAAATCCCCGTCACAGCTCCCCAGTGACTCGCTCTCAGTATTGAGTAACAGACCATCCACTTCACTAAAGTCTGACCCAATTAGTCAAATTCTATCCAGTCGCCGTGTATCATTAGCTTTCTAGATCAGCGAGCTGCTCCACACTTTACTCTTGACTCTCGGGCTCTGTCGTGCTGCAAAGTCGAGCCTTGTTTAGTCTGTTTGAGCACTGCCAACGGACTGCTGCGTATTATCGTTTGTGTTTCTGTCTATTTTAGGAGAGTGCGCCCGAGGCATCATAGCAGGAGAAAATTGTAGGAAAACACATTTAAAAGCTCTTTATCTGAATGCACGCAGCATTAGATGGGCTGGTCGCACAAATAGTTACAAATTGGCATGATCTGGTAGCCTTAACAGAGACATGGTTGCAAGATGACCAGGACTGGGAATTAAATATTCAGCGGTACTTGACAATTCAGAAGTACAGGCAGAAACGAAAAGGAGTTAGGGTAGCTCTGTCGATAAAAGAGGGAATCACTGCAATCGTGAGCAAGGATATTGGCTCAAATGATCAGAATGTTGAAACAGTTTGGCTGGAGATAAGGAATAACCAGGGGGAAAAGTCACTGGTGGGTATAGTCTATAGTAGCAAATCTGTTCGTCGGAGTCTAAATCAAGAAATCGTGGGGGCTTGTAAAAAGGGAACAGCAATAATCATGGGTGATTTTAATCCCCATATTGATTGGACAAATCAAATTGGTCAGGGTAGCCTTGAGAAGGAGTTCATAGAGTGCACAAGGGATGGGTTCCTTGATCTGTATGTAACGGATCCAACCAGGAGCAGGCTATCTTAGATCTGGTGCTGAGTAATGAGACAGGATTAATAAACAATCTCCTAGTAAAGGATTCCCTTGGAATGGGTGATCATAGCATGGTTGAATTTCAAATTCAGATGGAGGGCGAGATTGTTGGATCTCGAACCAGCGTACTAAGCTTAGATAAAGGAGACTAAAAGGTATGAGGGCAGAGTTGGCTAAAGTGGGCAGGGAAAATAGATAAAAGTGTAGGATGGTTGATGAACAGTGGCGTACATTTAAGGAGATATTTCATAACTTTCAAGAAAAATGTATTCCAATGAAGAGGAAAGGGTGTGTAAAGAATTGATATCCATCCGTGGCTAACTAAAGAAATAAAGGATGTATCCAATTTTAAAAACAAGGGCATACAAAGTGGCCAAAACTAGTGGGAGGACAGAAGATTGGGAAGCTTTTAAAAGCCAGCAAAGAACGACTCAAAAAATGATTCAGGGAAGATAGACTATGAAAGTAAACTAGAATGAAATTTAAAAACAGATAGCAAGAGTTTCTATCGTTATATAAAAAGGTAAAGAGTGGCTAAAGTAAATGTTGGTCCCTTAGAGGATGAGACCGGGGAATTAGTAATGGGGAACATGGAGATGGTAGAAACTCTGAACAAGTATTTTGTTTCTGTCCTTAAGGTAGAGGACACTAAAAATATTCCAACAGTGGATAGTCAAGGGGCTATAGGGGGGAGGAACTTAACACAATCACTTAGGAGGTGGTACTCAGTAAGATAATGGGACTAAAGGCAGATAAATCTCCTGGACCTGATGGCTTGCATCCTCGGGTCTTAAGAGAAGTAGCGCCAGGGATTGTGGATGCATTACTTGTAATTTACCATAATTCCCTGGATTCTGGGGAGGTACCAGCAGGTTGGAAAACTGTAAATGTAACGCCCCTATTTTTTTTTTAAAAGGAGGCAGACAAAAAGCAGGAAACTATAGATCAGTTAGCCTGACATCTGTGGTTGGAAAAATGTTGGAATCCATTATTAAAGAAGCAGCAGCAGGACATTTGGAAAAACAAAATTCAGTCAGGCAGAGTCAGCATGGATTTATGAAGGGGAAGTTACGTTTGACAAATTTGCTGGAATTCTTTCAGGATGTGACAAACAGGGTGGATAAAGGGGAACCAGTGGACGTGGTGTATTTGGACCTCCAGAAGGCATTTGACAAGGTGCCACATAAAAGGTTACTGCATAAGATAAAAGTTCACGGGTTTGGGGGTAATATATTAGCATGGATAGAGAATTGACTAACTATTAGAAAAAAGAGAATCTGGATGAATAGTTCATTCTCGAGTTGGCAATCAGTAACTAGTGGGGTACTGCAGGAATCCATGCTGGGGCCCCAACTAGTTACAATCATTATTAATGAAATAGCAGAAGGAACAACATGCAACATAGCCTAGTTTGTTGACACTATAAAGATGGGAGGAAAAGCAAAATGTGAGGAAGACACAAAAAAGCTGAAAAAAGACAAAAGGAGTGGGAAAAAATTTGGCAGATGGAGTATAAAGTTGGAAAATATGAGGTTATGCACTTTGGCAGAAAACAATAAAAGAGCAGTTATTATTTAAATGGAGAATAATTACAAAGTGCTGCAGTACAGCGGGACCTGGGGGTCCTAGTGCATGAAACACAAAAGGTCAATATGCAGGCACAGCAAGTGATAAGGAATGCCAATGGAATCTTGGCCTTTCTTGCAAAGGGGTTGGAGTATAAAAGCAGGGAATTCTTGCTCGAGTTATATAGGGTATTGGTGAGGCCACACCTAGAATACTGCATGCAGTTTTCGTTTCCATATTTCCAGGGTTAGGAATGATGGCTCAACAGTGGCTAACAAGGGAAATTAAGGATAGTGTTAGATCCAAGGAAGAGGCATATATATTGGCCAGAAAAAGCAGCAAACCTGAGAACGGGGGGAAATTAAGAAGTCAGAAGGGGAGGACAAAGGTTTTAATTAGGAGGGGGAAAATAGAGTACGAGAGGAAGCTTGCCAGGAACATAAAATCTGACTGCAAAGGCTTCTATAAATATGTGAATAAAAAAAGATTACTGAAGACAAACGTAGGTCCCTTGCAGTCGGACTCAGGTGAATTAATAATGGGGAACAAAGAAATGGCAGACCAATTGAACAAATACTTTGGTTCTGTCTTCAAGAAGGAAGACACAAATATACTTCCGGATGTACTAGGGGACTGAAGGTTTAGCGAGATGGAGAAACTGAAGGAAATCCTTATTAGGTGGGAAATTGTGTTAGGGGAATTGATGTGATTGAAAACCGATAAATCCCCGGCGGCTGAAAGTCTGCATCCCAGAGTACTTAACGAAGTGGCCCTGGAAATAGTGGATGCATTGGTGATCATTTTCCAACAGTCCATCGGCTGGATCAGTTCCTATAGACTGGAGGGTAGCTAATGTAACACCACTTTTTATAAAAGGAGGGAGAGAGAAAACGAGTAATTATAGAGCGGTTAGCCTGACATCACCAGTGGGGAAAATGTTGGAATCAGTTATTTAAGATGAAATAGCAGCACATTTAGAAAGCAGTGATGGGATCCGTCAAAGTCAGCATGGAACTATGAAAGGGAAATTCTGCTTGATAAATATCCCCGAATTTTTTGAGGATGTAATTAATAGAGTGGACAAGGGAGAACTGGAGGATGTGGTGTATTTGGACTTTCAAAAGGCTTTTGACAAGGTCCTACACAAGAGATTGGTGTGCAAAATTAAAGCACAAGTTATTAGGAGTAATGTACTGATGTGGATAGAGAACTGGTTTGCAGACAGGAAGCAGAGAGTCGGGATGAACGGGTCCTTTTCAGAATGGCAGGCAGTGACGAGTGGGGTGCCGCAGGGCTCAGTGCTGGGACCGCAGCTCTTTACAATATACATTAATAATTTAGATGAGGAAATGGAGTGTAATATCTCCAAGTTTGCAGATGACACTAAGCTGGGTGGCAGGTTGATCTGTGAGGAGGACGCTGAAAGGCTGCAGGGTGACTTGGACAGGTTAGGTGAGTGGCCAAATGCATGGCGGATGCAGTATAATATGGATAAATGTGAGGTTATCCACTTTGGGGGCAAAAACACGAAGGCAGAATATTAACTGAATGGTGGCAGATTAGGGAAAGGGGAGGTGCAACGAGACCTGGGTGCCATGGTTCATCATTCACTGAAAGTGGGCATGCAGGTACAGCAGGCGGTGAAGAAGGCAAATGGTATGTTGGCCTTCAGAGCGAGATGATTTGTGTATAGGAGCATGAAGGTCTTACTGCAATTGTACAGGGCCTTTGTGAGGCCTCACCTGGAATATTGTGTTCAGTTTTGGCCTCCTAATCTGAGGAAGGACGTTCGTGCTATTGAGGGAGTACAGCGAAGGTTCACCAGACTGATTCCAGAATGGGTGGACTGACAATGAGGAGAGACGATCAACTGGGCCTTTATACACTGGAGTTTAAAAGGATGAGAGGGGATTTCATAGAAACGTATAAGATTCTGAGGGCACGGGACAGGTAAGATGCGGGTAGAATGTTCCCGATGTTGAGGAAGTCCAGAACCAGCGGACACAGTCTTCGGATAAGGGGTAGGCCATTTCAGAATGAGATGAGGAGAAACTTCTTCACTCAGAGTTGTTAACCTGTGGAATTCCATGCAGCAGAGAGTCGTTGATGCAAGTTCATTGAATATTTTCAAGAGGGAGTTAGATGTGGCGCTTATGGCTAAAGGGATCAAGGGGTATGGAGAGAAAGCGGGAAAGGGATACTGAGGGAATGATCAGCCATGATCGTATTGAATCGTGGTGCAGGCTTGAAGGGCCGAATGGCCTACTCCTGCATCTATTTTCAATGTTTCTACGTTCCTATGTTAAGAAAGCATATACTTGCTTTGGAGGCAGTTCAGAGAAGGTTCACTCGGTTGATTCCGGAGATGAGAGGGTTGAGTTATGAGGAAAGGTTGAGTAGGTTGGTCCTCAACTCATTGGAATTCAGAAGAATGCGAGGTGATCTTATCGAAACGTGTAAGATTATGAGGGGGCTTGACGAGGTTGATGCAGAGAGGATGTTTCCACTGATAAGGGAGAGTAGAACTAGGGGGCATAATCTTAGAATAAGGGTCCGCTCATTTAAAACTGAGTTGAGGAGGAATTTCTTCATTGAGGTTTGTGAATCTGTGGAATTCGCCGCCTCGGAGAGCTGTGGAAGCTGGGTTATCGAATAAATTTACGACGGAGAGAGGCAGTTTCTTAACCGATAAGGAAATAAAGGGTTATGGGGAGCGGGCAGGGAAGTGGACCTGAATCCATGATCGGATCAGCCATGATCGTATGGTGGAGCAGGCTCGAGGGGCCAAATGGACTACTCCTGTTCCTATTTCTTATGTTTGTTTGTAATTCTGTTCCAGGGCAGGTACAAGTTGGTACAGAATAAAGCTCCCTTTAACTGTTCCATAAAACACTCCCAGGGCAGGTGCAGCACACTTTCGATACAGAAGAAAGCTTGCTCTGCAGTTACCATCAAAAACTCACAGGGCAAGTACAGCATCGTTTAGATACAGAGTAAAGCTCCTAGATACAGCATAAAGCACCCTATACACTATCCCATCAAACACTCCCAGTGATAGGACAGCTCGCGTTAAATACAAAGCAAAGATCCATCTAAACTAACCCATCCAACATTCCCAGGGATGTGACAGCTCGCGTTAAATACAGAGTAAAGCTCTCTCTAGACTGTCCCATCAAACACTCCCAGGACTGGTACAGCACGGGTTCGATACAGAGTAAAGCTCCACATACACTGTCACAACAAACACTCCCAGGGGAGGTACAGGGGGTTCGATGCAGATTAAAGCTCCCTCTACACTGTCCCATCAAACACTCCCAGGGCTGGTACAGCACAAGTCAGGTAGAGAGTAATGCTCCCTCTACACTGTCCCATCAAACAGGGTAGGTGCAGCATTGGTTAGATGGAGAAAATCTCCATTTCTACCTTCCCATCAATTACTCCATGGGCAGGTGCATCACAGTTTAGTTGCAGAATAAAACGTGCACTGCAATTTCCATAAAACACTCCCAGGGCAAATACTGCATGGTTTAGGTGCAGACTAAAGCTCCTAGATATGGCATAAAGGTCCCTCTACCATGGTCCTTCAAATATTCCCAGTGCAGATACAGCATGGGTTAGGTAAAGACAAAAGTTCCCTCTGCTCTGTCCTGTCAAACGTTCCCAGGCAGATATAGCAAGAGTTAGATAGGAAATAAAGCTCCATCTACTGTCCCATTAAACACTCCCAAGATGGGACAGCTCACGTTAAATACTACGCAAAGAACCCTCAACATTGTCCTCGCAAGCATTCCCATGGCAGGTACAGCACACGTTAGATAACGAGCAAAGCACTCTATACACTGTCCAACCAAACACTCCCAGGGCAGGTACAGCAGGGGATAAATACACAGCAAAGTTCCCTCTGCATTGTCCCATCAAACACTCACAGGGCATGTACATCATGGGTTAGATAGAGGGTAAAGCTCCATCTGCACTGTTCCTTCAGGGGAGGAGAGGAAGGAGAACCAGTGAGTGTCGAACTGAACCCAGCCAGATTCAGTAACTTCACGGGAGGGGAACCAGTGAGTGTAGAATTGAACCCAGCCAGAATCAGTACGTTCAGGGGAGGGGAACCAGTGAGTGTAGAACTGAACTTAGCCAGAATCAGTACCTTCAAGGGAGGGGAACCAGTGAGTGTAGAACTGAACCCAGACAGAATTTGTGGTGAAAACTGGGAGGGGAAATAGTCTAGAGACGTGTGATGTGTTTGGATTTCAGCACAGCAGGAGGGACAATGTGTGGGACAGGGATTTGCAGCTTTGTAAGAACAGGAGGAAATAATGTTCCATGAAAACTAGGTTTGTGTCGGGGTACAAAGGAGGCTTCTCTCCTTCTAAGGTGGACTAATTGATATAGTTAATCGACATCTGCCCGTCAGTTGTGGAAAAAGGAAGGCTTCTCTTCCCCGGGGTGGATTAACTGCTATAGATAATGGACACCTCGCCCAGCTCTCACTGTATAACGACCACAGAAGTAAACAAACAAAACCTCAGGTTTACCGGTTTTATTACGAGCAATGCACGGAACCGTTCAATCTAAAACCTCGGAAGGTTTCAAGTACAATTGATACAAGTTTTGGAGAGGAGCACCCTCCTTCCAAATCCTCGATAGGTCTAACTCTATCAGTGAAGTTGCATTGATTTGCCGACTCTCATCAAACTGTATATAAGTGGTATATGCAATTGCCCATCTTCTTTGGTGTTGTTCCATGACTTGCACTTTGCCACAGTATAATCGACGCCTAAACTGGCTTCCTTATCTCTTCCTCAGAGAGGTCTGATCAACAACTGCTGATTTTCTGATTAACTATTAGATAGAAACATAGAAACATAGAACATAGGTGCAGGAGCAGGCCATTCAGCCTTTCTAGCCTGCAATGAGTTCATGGCTGAAGATGAAACTTCAGTACCCCCTTCCTGCTTTCTCGCCATATCCTTTGATCCCCCGAGTAGTAAGGACTTCATGTAACTCCCTTTTGAATATATTTAGTGAATTGGCCTCAACTACTTTCTGTGGTAGAGAATTCCACAGGTTCACCACTCTCTGGGTGAAGAGGTTTCTCCTCATCTCGATCCTAAATGGCTTACCCCTTATCCTTAGACTGTGACCCCTGGTTCTGGACTTTCCCAACTTTGGGAACATTCTTCCTGCATCTAACCTGTCTAAACCCGTCAGAATTTTAAACGTTTCTATCAGGTCCCCTCTCATTCTTCTGAACTCCAGTGAATACAAGCACAGTTGATCCAGTCTTTCTTGATTGGTCAGTCCCACCATCCCGGGAATCAGTCTGGTGAATCTTCGCTGCACTCCCTCAATAGCAAGATAGTTCTTCCTCAAGTTAGGAGACCAAAACTGTACACAATACACAATACTCCAGGTGTGGCCTCACCAAGGCCCTGTACAACTGTGGCAACTGTGTTACGGATTCAGTTTAATGTGTTATACATTTGTGCTATACTGACATAAGCAAGTGTAACATACACAGGCAATTATACAGACCCTCCTTATATTGATCAGTTCACAACCTTCAGCCTAATTCTGACCACCTATTTGCAACTTTTACAATTTATCCCTTACAATTCCGCCCTAATGGCCTTTGGCTATATGCCAAAGATCGGCCATTTCCCAATTAATACCTCACTGGTGAGCTTCCAGGGTTGTCCTTTCACTTGGTTAGCGCTACTTCCCGAGCAGCAGGATCTACCTGTTGGCTTTCCCATCAAGGTTATACTAAGTAAGTCCTTTCTGGCGGTCTGTTTGATTTCAATTTATTCACTGTTTTAACTATAGTACGGGGTATGGAGGGCTCTTACGTTGGTTACACCTTTTTACAGGATAATACGAGCAAGATGCGTTCCCTTGCATTACAACCAGTACATTTAGGCAAGCATAGTTCGTGTATCAGTCATTTTTAGCCAACATTTTCTCGGTGTTCGAATTATGCCACGCCTGGGGTATCCTCTGTTTCTTCTATCTTTCCTCCACTTAGATTTTCTCTATTCTGCCGAATTTCTGCCACGCCGGGGGTATCCTCTATGTAATAGAATGGTGTCCAATTCAATCGAGTTTGTTCCGCTTTCAGTACGAGTTTACTCGAGGTGCACCCATCCACTTGGTTCTATCCACAATCATCTTTGATCATTCATAGTGGATCTCGACATAAAGCAACTTGGTTATCGGTTTTCCTTGTGGCCCGATGGCCTTCGCATAACCTCCTCAGGTAATGTCCATCATTGTCCCATCGCTCTTTCCTCAAGCTCAGGGGTTATAATCAACCCCTTTTTATTTAGTAGTCCTGTCTTAGGGGGATGATATTTATAACACGCATCGATGCTGAGACTCTTAGTACTGTTCTCTTCAGTTACATTTCTGGTTTGTCATTTTACCACAAGCGAGTTTGCTTTCTTATTTCTCCTATATTGTTTGGTGTAGAGGATCTCCCTTTGTCACATCATACTGTGGTATAGATAATACAAAACCTATTATATTTAAATGTCCGGTTACACATCTGGCCTTTGGGACCCAAGCATGACTGTTTATCCGCATCTCGCAGGCATGAGTCATGTTTTTTCCCAAGATTCAGTTGGTAAATACATCAAGTATTATCCAATCCGGCACCTTTCCATTCTAAAGCTGCTCTAGGTTATGTTGTATTCCATTGAGCAACCACGCTCCATATCCTGTATATACTGGTTCTGTCTGTGTGGTTTTACTTAAGTTCAGTTCTGCTCTATTCATCGAATTTAAAGTTCTGGTGTGGTCTCGCAATGTGTGGGCCACTTGTAACCATTTCCTTTCTGCTCCATTACACAGTTGTGCCTGTAACTTTACAAGACAAAAACCAAAAGGGGCCACATTACAGCAACATTCTAAAGGGACAAAGTATGTTAAAAAAAACAAGCCTGAAGACTCTGTGCCTCATTGCGAGGAGTATTCTTAATAAGGTGGACGAATTAACTGCGCAGGCAGCTATTAACGGATATGATATAATTGGGATTATGGAGACATGGCTCCAGGAACTCAACATCCAGGAGTATTTAACATTCAGGAAGGATAGACAGAAAGGAAAAAGAGGTGGGTAGCATTGCTATTTAAAGAGGAAATGAACGCAATAGTAAGGAAGGACATTAGCCTGGATGATTTGCAATCTGTATGGTTACAGCTGCGGAATACCAAAGGGCAGAATACGCTAGTGGGAGTTGTGTGCAGACCAACACACAGTAGTAGGGAGGTTGAAGACAGCATCAAACAGGAAATTAGGGATGCGTGCAATAAAGGTACAGCCGTTATCATGGGCGACATTAATCTACATATCGATTGGGCTAACCAAACTGGTAGCAATGTGGTGGAGGAGGATTTTCTGGAGTGTATTCGGGATGTTTTTTTTAGACCAATATGTCGAGGAACCAACTAGAGGGCTGGCCATCCTAGACAAGGTGAAGTGTAATGAAAAGGGAATAATTAGCAATCTTGTTGTACGAGACCCCTTGGGGAGGAGTGACCATAATATGGTAGAATTCTTTATTAAGATGGAGCGTGACAAAGTTAATTCAGAGACTAGGGTACTGAACTTAAGCGGAGGTAACTTCGATGGTTTGAGGCGTGAATTGGCTGGAATAGACTGGCGAATTATACTTAAAGGTTTGATGGTGGATAGGCAATGGTAAACATTTCACGATCACATGGATGAAATTCAACAATTGTACATTCCTGTCTGGAGTAAAAATAAAATGGGGAATTTGGTTCAACCGTGGCTAACAAGGGAAATTAGGGATAGTGTTCAATCCAAGAAAGAGTCATATAAATTGGCCAGAAAAAGCAGCAAACCTGAGGACTGGGAGAAATTTAGAATTCAGCAGAGGATGACGAAGGGTTTAATTAGGGTGGGGGGACATAGAGTATGAGAGGAAGCTTGCTGGGAACATAAAAACTGACTGCAAAAGCTTCTAGAGATATGTGAAGAGGAAAAGATTAGTGAAGACAAACGTAGGTCACTTGCAGTCAGATTCAGGTGAATTTATAATGGGGAACAAAGAAGTGGCAGACTAATTAAACAAATACTTTGGTTCTGTCTTCACGAAGGAAGACACAAATAACCTTCCGGAAATACTAGGGGACCCGAGGGTCTAGCGAGAAGGAGGAACTGAAGGAAATCCTTCTTCATCAGAAATTGCGTCAGGAAAATTGATGGGATTGAAGCTGATAAATCCCCACAACCTGATAGTCTGCATCCCAGAGAAGTTAAGGAAGTGGTCTTAGAAATAGTGGATGTATTGGTGATCATTTTCCAACAGTCTATCGATTCTTGATCAGTTCTTATGGACTGGAGGGTAGCTAATGTAACATCACTTTTTTAAAAAGGAGAGAGAGAGAAAATGGGGAATTATAGACTGGTTCGACTGAAATCAGTCGTGGGGAAAATGTTGGAATCAATTATTAAAGATTAAATAGCAGCGCATTTGGAAAGCAGTGACAGGATTGGTCAAAGTCAGCATAGATTTATGAAAGGGAAATCATGCTCGACAAATCTTCTGGAATTTTGTGAGGATGTAACTAGTAGAGTGGACAAGGTGGAACCAGTGGATGTGGTGTATTTGGACTTTCAAACGGCTTTTGACAAGGTCCCACACAAGCGATTTATGTGCAAAATGAAAGCACATTGTATTGGGGGTAATGTATTGACGTGGATAGAAAACTTGTTGGCAGAGAGTCGGGATAAATGGGTCCTTTTCAGAATGGCAGGCAGTGACTAGTGGGGTGCCGCAGGACTCAGTGCTGGGATCCCAGCTATTTACAATATACATCAATGATTTTAGAAGTAGGAATTGAGTGTAATATCTCCTAGTTTGCAAATGACATTAAGCTGATGGCGGTGTGAGCAATGAGGAGGAGGCTAAGAGACTGCAGGGTGACTTGGACAGGTTAGGTGAGTGGGCAAATGCATGGCAGATGCAGCACAATGTGGATAAATCTGAGGTTATCCATTTTGGTGGCATAAACTTGAAGGCAGAATATTACCTGAATGGTGACAGATTAGGAAAATGTGAGGTGCAATGAGACCTGGGTGTCATGGTACATCAGTCATTGAAAGTTGGCATGCAGGTACAGCAGGCGGTGAAGAAGGCAAATGGCATGTTGGCATTCATAGCTAGGGGTTTTGAGTATAGGAGCAGGGAGCTCTTACTACAGTTGTACAGGGGCTTGGTGAGGCCTCACCCGGAATATTGTGTACGGTTTTGGTCTCCTAATCTGCGAGGGTTCACCAGACTGATTCCTGGGATGGCAGGTCTGAGATATGAGGAGAGATTGGATCGACTGGGCCTGTATTCACTGGAGTTTAGACGGATGAGAGGGGATCTCATAGAAACATAAAATTCTGACTGGACTGGTCAGGTTAGATGCAAGAAGAATGTTCCCGATGTTGGGGAAGTCCAGAACTAGGTGTCACAATCTAAGGATCGGGGGTAAGCCATTTAGGACCGAGATTAGGAGAAACTTCTTTACTCAGAGAGTGGTTAACCTGTGGAATTTTCTCCCGCAGAGAGTTGTTGATGCCAGTTCGTTAGATATATTCAAGAAGGAGTTAGATGTGGCCCTTACAGCTAAAGGGATCAAGGGGTATGGATAGAAAGCAGGAAAGGATTACTGAGGTGAATGATCGGCTATGATCTTATTGGATGGTGGTGCAGGCTCCAAGGGCCGAATGGCCTGCTCCTGCTCCTATTTTCTATGTTTCTATTATACTCATCCCTTTTCAGCAATCCCTGTAAGGTTCGTGTTGGAGCGTTAACTCGATTATCTATCATGTGTATGTCTATTGTGTTTACCGTCGCAATTCCTGCTGCTTATCCCGAAGTGTATCTTATCCTTGGTCTGCCTTATCAATCCTCATTTTGCTCCAGCTTTCAAAGTCGGACACATTTGTGGCACTACGGTGTGATGGTCGGGGCCCTTTTGTTAAAGTAGTGGCCGTGTTGGTGGGTCTATCTCGGAAGATATCATTCCACCACCGTTCATAGATGTTGAGTGAAATCTGTACCCACTTCCCCCGGGTGCAGTATCTCTGTCCCCCAATCCTGATAATAAAACACACCGCGGTCTTATTCCCACTAATTATTGGTCCTGTATTATTGGCCCATCCCCAATGTTGTTTCGTTTCCTCGTTACGTTGTTTTATGCCCGTTATTTAAGTCTACTGTTGCTCCGTCCGTCACCATCAGTGCTTTTGATTATTTTTAAGCGAATGTCGCCCGAGTACCTGTAATACAGGCCTTGCCGTCCGTCAGCCTTTTGTCCTTGATACGAGGCTGCGTTACCTCACGTTTCCACGAGCACTGGAGTCCTGCACCGAGCAATATTTCATGGTTGTCACTGGTTAGTTAGTGATTATGCTTTTTTAAGTGGGTCCAGTGTTTACACTTGCTGATACCCCTTATAACTACCATAACTTGCCATTATTGTCTGGTCCATTTGGGTGCCAGCCTGGAATTCTCTGGCTTAATCACCTGACTGCCTCTTTGGGGTGTTCGGACCTTCTGTTCCATAGTATCGTTCTCTAAGTCCTTGATTTGCTAATCTCTAGCCTGTGTCTTTAAATCATGTAACTGCTTACAGAGATACATTACAAATTTCCGTATCCTGGCTTTTTTTAAATTCAAAGGCTGTCAGTCCTGTCATCCGACTAGGGGTTGCCTTGAGCTTCATTAGTACTCGGGGTATCCTGTCTACCCATCCCTCTCCAGTCTCTTAGATAGGGGACATTTTTGCCTGATCTCTGGAAAAGCGCAGCCCTGTTCCATCACCTTCCCTGTGAAGTCGGTGCTTGATTTACCTCGACTGCAGTGGCATTGTTTCTTCTGCTAGAATCCTGGCCACAATTTCTGCTGAAGAATTTTGAGTAGCGAAAGCTTCTACCCACTTAGTAAACTGGTCGATTTTGTCTAGTCATTATGTGTTCCCCTTGTTGCTGGGTAAAGGTCCAGCAAAGTCTATCTGCAATTTTTCCGAGGGTCCTTTCGGTCTGGGTTGATGTCCCATTCTGACCTTTACTTTCCCCCGTGGGTTGTAATTTGTGCGTGTCACGCACCTTCTACAGTGGTCGTCTATATCTCTACACATCTCCTTCCACCACCAGCATCTGGACATCGAGCATATCATGTTGGTTCTACCTGTATGGACATACCCGCGGTATAAATTTAATAGGCTCCCCTGGATGCATTCCGGGGCCACCGCATTCCCCTCTTTCCTCCATATCCCGGCGGTCCCTTGTTGGGCTCCTCTTTGCTTCCAGCCCTCCTTTTCCTGTGGAGTGGCTTCTCCCTGCACCTCAAGCATGTTTACTTCCTCAGGTCCGATGATACATACTCCGACTTGGGCTTCCCCGGCCAGTGTACCTGTCTCTGCCACTCGCGTTGCTGCTTCATCTGCCCATGCGTTTCCCTATTGATGTTGATCGCACACTCTTGGGGTCGGAAGGAGGCTTCGTCGAATCTTTTAACAATCTCCTCATGTTTATTCGGCCCTCCTCCTCAGGTCATCTATCCCCTTCTGCTCCAGGCTATCATATAATCATGCACTACTCCAAAAGCATACCGACTGTCTGTATAGATGTTTACTCTTTTTCCCCTAGCCAGCCTCACAGCCTCAGTAAGAGCCACAAATTCAGCCACTTGAGCTGTTTGACCCCCTTCAAACAGTCCTTCTCTTCTAACATGTCCGCTGCTATCTATCACGGCCCATCTCGTCCATGATGTCCCATATAGAACCGAGAGCCATCTACATATAGATCCATGTCTGCCTCCTCAAGCCTGACTGCATCCCTCGTCTTCTCCTGTCGGGCTACACTGCTGCTCTTTTCAATGCGTCAAAGAAACATAGAAACATAGAAAATAGGTGCAGGAGTAGGTCATTCGGACCTGCGAGCCTGCACCGCCATTCAATTAGTTCATGGCTGAAAATGCAATTTCAGTACCCCATTCCTGCTTTCTCGCCATAATCCTTGATCCCCTCGAGTAGTAAGGACTACATCTAAATCCTTTTTGAATATATTTAGTGAATCGGCCTCAACAACGTCCTGTGGTAGAGATTTCCACAGGTTCACCACTCTGTGGGTGAAGACGTTTTCCTCTTCTTGGTCCTAAATGGCTTACCCCTTATCCTTGGACTGTGACCCCTGGTTCAGGACTTCCCCAACATTGGGAACATTCTTCCTGCATCTAACCTGTCTAAACCCTTCAGAATTTTAAACATTTCGACTAGATCCTCTCTAATTCTTCGGAAGTCCAGTGAATACAACCCAGTTGATCCAATCTTTCTTGATATGTCAGTCCCACCATCCCGGGAATCAGTCTAGTGAACCTTTGCTGCACTGCATCAAGCAAGAATGTCCTTCCACTAGTACGGAGACCTAAACTGTACACAATACTCCAGGTGTGGCCTCACCTAGGCCCTGTACAACTGTAGCAACACCTCCCTGCCCCTGTGCTCAAATCTCCTCGGTATGAAGGCCAACATGCCATTTGCTTTCTTAACCGCCTGCTGTACCTGCATGCCAACCATCAATGACTGATGTACCATGACACCCAGGTCTCGTTGCACCTCCCGTTTTCCTAATCTGTTACCATTCAGATAATACTCTGCCTCTCTGTTTTTACCACCAAAGGGGATAACCTCCCATTTATCCACGTTATATTTAATCTGCCATGCATTTGCCCACTTGCCTAACCTATCCAAGTCACTCTGCAGCCTCAGAGCATCCTCCTCGTAGCTCACACTGCCACCCAAAATAGTATCATCCTCAAATTTGGAGATCCTACATTTAATCCCCGCGTCTAAATCATTAATGTACAATGTAAACAGTTGGGGCCCCAGCACAGAACCTTGCGGTACCCGACTAGTCACTGCCTGCCATTTTGAAAAGTACCCGTTTGCTCCTACACTTTGCTTCCTGTCTGCCAACCAGTTCTCAATCCACATCAGCACACTACCCCAATCCCATATGCTTTAACTTTGCACATTAATCTCTTACGTGGGACCTTGTTGAAAGCCTTCTAAAAGTCCAAATACACCAAATCCACTGATTCTCCTTTGTCCATTCGACTGGAAACATCCTCAAAAAATTCCACAACATTTGTCTAGCATGATTTCGCTTTCACAAATCCATACTGACTTGTATATATCATGTCACCTCTTTCCAAATGCGCTGCAATGACATCCTTAATAATTGATTCCATCATTTTACCCACTACCGATGTCAGGCTGACCGGTCTATAATTCCCTTTTTTCTCTCCCCCTCCTTTTTTAAAAAGTGGGCTTACATTGGCTACCCTCCACTCCATAGGAACATAAGAACATAACATAAGAACATAAGAATTAACAATAAGAGTAGGCCATCTAGCTCATCGAGCCTGCTCCGCCATTCAATAAGATCATGGCTGATCTGGCCGTGGATTCATTTCCACTTACCCGCCCGCTCCTCATAACCCTTAATTACCTTATTGGTTAAAAATCTATCTATCTGTGACTTGAATACATTCAATGAGCTAGCCTCAACTGCTTCCTTGGGCAGAGAATTCCACAGTTTCACAACCCTCTGGGAGTAGAAATTCCTTCTCAACTCGGTTTTAAATTAGCTCCCCCGTATTTTGAGGCTGTGCCCCCTAGTTCTTGTCTCCCCGACCAGTGGAAACAACCTCTCCGTCTTTATCTTGTCTATACCTTTCATTATTTTAAATGTTTCGATAAAATCACCCCTCATCCTTCTGAACTCCGACGAGTAAAGACCCAGTCTAATCAATCTATCATCATAAGTTAACCCCCTCATCTCCGGAATCAGCCGAGTGAATTGACTCTGTACACACTCCAATGCCAGTATATCCTTCCTTAAGTAAGGAGAGTAAAACTGCACGCAGTACTCCAGGTGAGGCCTTACGAATATCCTCTACAGAACTGATCCAGGGTCTATGGAATGTTGGAAAATGACTGTCAATGCATCCGCTATTTCGTCGGCCACCTCCTTAATACTCTGGGATACAGTCCATCAGGCCATGGGGATTTATTGGTCTTCAATCCCATCAATTTCCCCAACACAATATCCCGACGAATAAGGATTTCCCTCAGTTCCTCCTTCTTACTAGACCCTCTGACCCCTTTCATATCCGGAAAGTTGCTTGTGTCCTCCTTCGTGAATATCGAACCAAAGTACTTGTTCAATTGGTCTGCCAATTCTTAGTTCCCCGTGTGGAAATGTATTTAAATCTCTGCTGATACCACACGGTATTTTTGTGCCATTTGCAATGTATAGCGAAATGGAGTCCTGGTCCTTCCAGATATTTCTGCATAAAGCAGTTGGCTTGCATAAACAGCAAAACCTGGCTTGAAATGGCTGCTAGCCACCAGACAGCTAGGAGACAAGTTCTGCTGAAGACAAGTACCACCCATGGTGCTCTCCTATTGTCTATACGACGCCAGTTCCACTCCACCCCACCGTTTTCAAAGTACTCAAACCACCAGCCATTATTTCTTGTCGAGACCTCATCCATTTGACGCAAAAAGATAACTGACCAGGAAACTGGACCATCCTTACACAATGCAAGGCAGGTAACAGAACCTAACCGCACTCTCATCGAGTGATGGCCGGCTGGCCAATTAATAACCCTGACAAAAGGAAATATCTGGAAACCATGTCAGGACAAGGATGTAGTAATTAACTCTTTATCTGTATTCACTGACTGCGAGACAGAGCCAATACACCATTTTCCCTGCCCTAATCAAACCCTTTGTCCTCCTCTGCTGAGTTCCAAATGTCTCCCAGTTATCAGGTTCGCTGCTATTTCTGGCCAATTTGTATGCCACTTCCTTGGCTTTAATACTATCCCTGATTTCCCTTGATAGCCACCGTTGAGCCACTTTCGCTTTTTTATTTTTACGCCAGACAGGAAAGGACAATTGTTGTAATTCTTTCATGCGGTCTCTAAATGTCTGCCATTGCCCAACCACAGTCAACCCCTTAAGTATCATTCGCCAATCTATACGAGCCAATTCACGCCTCAAATCTTCAAAGTTACCCTTCTTTAAGTTCTGGACCATGGTCTCTGATTTAACTGTTTCATTCTCCATACTAATGCAGAATTCCACCATATTATGCTCACTCTTCCTCAAGGGGCCTCACACAACGAGATTGCTAATTTATCCTCTCTCATTACACAACACTCAGTCTAAGATGGACACCCCGCTAGTTGGTTCTGCAACATATTGGTCTAGAAAACCATCCCTTATGAACTCCAGGAAATCGTCCTCCACCGTATTGCTTCCAGTTTGGTTAGCCAAATCTATATGCATATTAAAGTCACCCATGATAACTGCTGCACCTTTATTGCATATACCCCAAATGATCCATCCTGCAGGGTTGTTACGCTTGTAGCGCACTTTCAAAGGCAAAGGCAAAGGCACCTGCAGAATACATGTCTACATATGTGTAAAATGGCTGCCAGAGATAAGATGGCTGCATGGGAATTCACAAAGCACTAGGGTTATTCAGCTAACCAAGTTGGCTAACTTTCTGGAAAGCTGATGACACTGCAGTTCAGCTGAATGTCTTTAATCAAAAACCCCAGACAAGATGTCTGAGCAGAACACTGAACAAAGGAATCCCTGAAACTATGTTAAGATAAGAATTTCAGGCAGAGGCAGAACCCAAGGACAACAGAGATAAGGGGGGGACAGGTCTGTAAAATATCATAAAGACATAAATCAGCTCCAGCTAAACATAAGCTGACCATGCAGCCCCTTGATGCTTGAGGGCCAATTGAATTGACCTAAAGAAACCTGTATGTAAACTATAACTGTTACGATTGGATTGTGTCCGGCCGACATATGTTGAATTATTATAGTGAACTGTTGTAAAACATATAAATATCACTGAATTTCTTTGTTCGACGGAGCATAGAGCCTGGTGTAACGCAGAGGTTTTCTCCCCGCTGGCGTAATAAAGGCCGTTTTGATGTTGGAATCGACCGAGTGTCGAGTGATTATTCCTGGGAAACATTCGTGCTAATAGTGGCGTCACGAACAGGATTCCGAGATCGCTCGACACCCTTGGAAGAACTGGGTGAGTATAGATTTAAAAAAATAATATACCCCAGGTACGAGGCGGTGCACAGCGACCAACGAAAATCAAATCTGTGAACAGGGTCGGATCAATAGGCAAAATGGTGGTAGGTAGTTCGTTAAGGAGACGTAGAGCGCCATCGGGAATTGCTAAAAGTATTTAAGGATTGTATTATAAACCTGTTGGAACAAATTATCACAGACTTGTGACTCGGCAGTAAGCCAAGAGATGGCCTACTGCAAGTGGCGTTAGCTGAAAGCGGACCTCTGAGAGTAGATTCCTAATGGTTCTAGTCCAATCCAGAAATGGCCAGTAATCCAACAAAACTCGAGTGGGGGCCGGAAGGGTCCCTGACCCACAACCAGAGAAACAAAAGAAAGTAATTGAAAAGGCCTGGGTTCTGATTCTTCGAGCCCACCTATTATTAACAGAGGTTTAAATCAATATGTAAGAAATAAAAGAAAACCTGATCGTGACTATCTTAAGTGAAGTATGGATCCAAAAATAGAGCCGATAAAACAATAAACTTTGTTGAATGAAAAGAGACTTTTGTGCATGTCTTTCTTTGAATGAAGAATGCTTGTGTGATTTTTGAGTGTGGAATATTTGAGCTGAGAATTAATGAATTTGTCATGTGTCTGAAAGCCTGTTTGGGGAAGTGGTGGAGCTGTCTGTTTGTTTTGGCTCCAACCACTTTTTCAGACAGAGTGAACGTTTTTCTAACCCTTTGTAGTGTTGTCCTGTTTGTGGGAAGTTTTAAGAAAGTGTGAACCTATTACATTTTAAGTTAGAAACGCAGGTCTGGATTTATTTGGATTATCAGTTATGGAGCTTGGAAATGCACAAAGGATAGGTTTGTTGAGCAAAAGATAAAAATACATGGTCCTGTCGGTTTTTTTAAAAAATCGACACGCTCACTTACTTGTCAAAAGAAAACACGCAATCATTGGGTTGAAAGACAATAAAGTTAGTCTAGGAATGAGATAAAGAACGGAGAAGGGAAGTTGTGATGCCTTTATTTTTAAAAAGCCTGTGTGGGTCACTCGAGGCTGCGGATTGGGGAAATACACTCCCATTTTCCTTTGTGTAAAACCTTGACACAAAAGCTTCTAGCTCAGTAAAGAGATTTTTAAATAAAAGATTGGCAGTAAAATATTTTAATTGGGATTTTGAGACATTTCAGATGATTCTCATTGATAAACATTTTGGTTGTATTGGGAAATCTTGCGTTTGGCAGCTTTTTTATTAAAAGTACACATACTGCATCAGAAGCTGAAACTTAAAAAGGATGTAATTTATGTGAAACTGTATCACAAAATTGAAGTTACAGAAGATTAAAGTTTTTGATCAGCTTCTAAAACAGAACTTAGGCACATATTAAAAAAAACAGTTACCATGTTTGACATTTTGTAATTCAACAATAAATACAAATTTTACAAAAGAGGAGCAGAAATTAGGTTGGGAACAATGAAGAGTTAATTTTGTTAATTTTCAAGTACCAGTGGTTAAGAAAAGGCACAACAAAATGCGATACATTTAAAATAATATTTAAATCTGATCTATTTAAAAAAAAAAAGAAATAAAACTAAAAGATTTGGAAACAATCTAGAAATACCTTCAGGGATCAGGTCAAACTCCTGGGCAAGTGGTGAACTATCTGTGAAAGTGTAAAAGGGTCTTTGGAAAGATTAAACTGTTAAAACGGCAAGCTTTAGCAGTTTAGAACAAAGGACAATGTAATGGCCTTGAAACTGGAACACTTGAAATAACAGAAAGCAGCTTTCATAGCCTACGGGCTAGACTCTGTTCTAGTTATGGAAAATAAAGCCAAGATAGAAAAAAAACACAAGATTTGCTCAGTATACGGGACTGTAAAAAACCCCGAAATGTTGGCTTGTGTGAAAATTGGATTTCAGTCAACAAAATAGCTATTAAAAATGTGTGGTCTCGTTTTAAATCAATTTAAAAAAATCTTTGGCAAGTATTTGAATTGGAAGTTTAGAACATTTGGAGTTTAATCTAAAATGCTGTTTTTCCCGATTTTTATTATGACCACTTTACTAATGATTTCTGCTGTTTTAACGGATTCCTAATTTCTAAGCCAGGTTTCAAGGCACAAAGATTTGGATGATTACACAAAGTCACGTAATGACATCAGGCCTTCTTACAAACCTGTAAAAGAGTTAACCCTTTCCATTGACAGCTGTTTTACACTGGACCTTACTGATTTGAATTTCTTAACAAAATAAAGACTCACCTGACAGACAAAGGAAATGGTGGGACTGTCAAAATAAAAATAAAACGGAACTAGCTGGTCAAGAGTTAAAAGCTAAGATAAATAAACTGGAAGAGATTAAAAAATACGGGACCAGACGGATAGTGCAGTGCGCTGCCATAGTACCATCACCTATGGCAAAAGAGCCAATGTACCCCACGGTGGGTAAGTGTAGTCCACAACCCAACCTAACAGTAATCCAGACTGTGATGTTTGGAGGAATAGTGGTGGCATTGGTGTTGATTGGAGTTTGGATAATATTTAGATGGGTCATCGTGCAGGCTCGTGCACAGCAGGCTCAAATGCAAAACCGATGGCAGCCCAGACAGGGACATGAAGTGATAGAGATGGTACGACTATATGGGAATATGGATAATCTAATCCTTACCTCCGATTCCACAGAGTGACCATGACACAAGTAGACCAGAAGCTAACATCTGGTGACGACCAGGCTGTCTCTTTAAAATTGCAGATAAAACACTCACCGAGATTGGGCCGCGACGACTGATTCAACTCATAATATTGGGAACCTTAAGACCCACGCAAACATTGGATGATACCAACGGATTGCAGCGTACACAGGAAATAAACAACTACATGAACTATGGAGTCTTGTTTAATTTAACGGATGGAATGTGCATCCCAGCAGCCAAGGTTTGGAGCAAGGACAGGATTTATTTTAATGCATGGCTGCAAGTGAACCCGAATAAGGACAAAGTATGCATGCAATGCTCCACGGGTACAAGGGGCAGCTGCATTGGGCGAAGGGAGGCCAGAGGGCTCTATAAATATACCTTTGGGATAATTTGTGTGCCCCCTGCCCAACCCCAACTGACGGTCACCTTCAGGAAGTGGGTGGGGCTGTGCGGTATTATGAGGAGGTAGATGCAGCCGCCGTATCTTTATATGTATGCTTTTCACATTCCCCAATTCTGCGCCCCATAAGAACCACCACACAGCCTGAGGAATTGCCATGCCCTATAACTACTAAGGGACCAGAACATGGGATTGTACTGTTCAACGAGGGTGAATTTTATATGATAATGTCAAACATGAAATTGTGCCAGTCCTGATCAGTATCTCTGGCATACGAATGCCGGAATATTGTACAGAGCAGGCAAGAAATATGTATAACGTGTTGAGTAAAGTTGTAATGCAGCAGGCCGTCGATGCTGTGGGTGCCAGTAGATTCTCAGGCCAGGGGCCAATTCATAGCACTAAGAGGGGAATAGTTAATGATGCTGCTACTGGTTTTAACACCGGAACCTCCATCGTGAATACACTGGATATACAAGGGCTAAACGAAAAGGTGGAGCAACTTAAAGTGGTGATGAAAGGACTATTAGAACGGGCAGAGCAGAATCAGGAAGATCAAGCTAACAGATACGACACAATCCAAAGGGGGGAGGTGCCAGACTGGATAGAAAGCCTACATCTGGCTCAGTTGGTCAAACTGAAGGGGACACTGGGTAACTGTGCTCTGAAGGGATTAACCAGCGTACACCCAGTGATCCCAAACTGCCCAATGGACAAAGCTGCCGGAGTGGGAATAGTCCTGATAATATCGATATTCACATAAGACTCAGGACCGTTTCCCCTTTATCAACTGGAGAATATCAGGATCATACGGGAAAACACCTCCCGCCATTACTATGACCGCAACCTCTGCTATCCGCAGAGACAACACACTCTATGGGATCTCCCTGACGGTATGCAAGCAGACGGGTGACATTTTGGTGTGCCCTCACCCGGTGGGACAGGGAGAACTAGACGAGTGTCGATTTAACCGAACCGATGGATGTGTATTGGAAATAGTACCTGCCCCCACACATTAGGCCAGAGCAGGTAACGGGGGCAAAGGGAAATACTGTGTCTCTACCGTGGCACGTTCATATCAGTACAATGGCTTCCAATGCCAGATCCTTCAAACAAGCTTTTGCTTCACAACCCTACGACCCGTCACAATAGGACAAGCACGCATTATGCAGGTTAGATGCCAAGACACTGAAATCATTAATGCCACTGATAAGCTCCACGATCACCTGCAGGATTATGACGAGCAAGAGCAGGCCCCTATCCCACATTTAGCTATGGTACTAAGGGAACTAAGACTCAGATTAGACCAGTCTGTCAGACTGTACCACGTACTACAGACAGAGATACTGGAGAAGAATACTGACCAAGAATTACAAAACCAAAATTGCTGGAGGAGGGTCTGCGACTGGGGGTGAACGTAAACAAACACCCCTGGATTCGAATAATATCGCACATACTGGTCGGGGTACAGCTGGTCTTAGCACTGCCATGGGGTATTATCGCCTGTCGGACCTGCAGGCATCATGCACGACAAAGGAGAACCAGAACCAGAGCTCAAGCGAATAAAGAGATCTGTCCAACAGAGGGACAGGGGAATTTCAACTATATTTTATTTCATCTAAGCAACCAGGACTCCTGAAACTATGTGACTGGCCAGCATGCTGAGGCAGGGAGTACCGGGTACCCCTTTCCTGCTTTCTCTCCATACCCCTTGATCCCCTTAACCGTAAGGGCCATATCTAACCCCCGTTTCAATATATCCAGTGAACTCGTATTAACAACTCTCTGGGCCAGGGAATTCCACAGGTTAACAACTCTCTGAGTGAAGAAGTTTCTCCTCAACTCAGTCCTAAATGGCCTTCCCCTTTTCCTAAGACTATGTCCCCTGGTTCTGGACTTCCCCAACAACGGGAACATTCTTCGCATATATCCTATCCAGTCTCGTCAGAATCTTTTATGTTTCTATGAGATCCCCTCTCATCTTTCTAAACTCCAGTGAATAAAGGCCCAGTTGATCCAGTCTCTCCTTATATGACACCCCAGCAATCCCGGGAATCAGTGTGGTGAACATTCGTTGCACTTCCTCAAGAATGTCCTTCCTCAGACTAGGAGACCAAAACTGAACACAATATTCCAGGTGAGGCCTCACTAACGCCCTGTACAGCTGCATTAACAACTCCGTTCTTCTATTTTCAAATCCCCTAGCTATGAAGGCCAACATACCATTTGCCTTTTTTTCCGCCTGCTGTACCTGTGTGCACACTTTTAGTGACTGATAAACCAAGACACCCAGGTCTCGTTGCACCTCCCTTTTCCTAGTCTGCCGCCATTCAGATAATATTCTGCCTTCGTGTTTTTGCTCCCAAAATGGATAACCTCACTTTTATCCATATTATACTGTATCTGCCATGTATTTGCCCACGCACCGAACCTGTCCAAGGCATCCTGCAGCCTCTTAGCGTCCTCCTCACAGCTCACACCGCCACCCAGTTTAGTGTCATCTGCAAATCATATACACCACACCCATCACTGTAACACTGATATATCCCACACTCTCACTGTAACACTGATATACCTTACATCCCTCACTGTAGCACTGATACACCCCACACCCCTCACTGCAACACTGACTTTTCCCACACCCTCACTGTAACACTGATATACCCCACAACCCTCACTGTCACACTGATATACCACATACCACTCCCTGTCACATAGATATACCACATACCACTCCCTGTCACACAGATACACCCCTCACTGTAAAACTGATATGCCCCAAACCCCTTACTTTAACACACTGATAAAAAACATGCCTCTAACTATAGCACTGATATATCCCACATTCCTTACTGTAACACTGATATGCACCACACCCCTCACTGTAACACTGGTACCTGGTGCCACTCACGATAACTCTGATACACCCACACACCTCACTGTAACACTGTTATACCCCATACCCCTCACTGTTACACCCTGGTATACCCCACTTCAATAACATATTGATATATCGCACGCCCATTACTGTAACAGTGATATACCCCACACCCTTCACTGTAACACTGATTACCTCACACCACTCACTGTAACACTGATACACCCCCATCCCTCACTGTAACACTGAAATAACCCACAACCCTCATTGAAACACTTATTTACCTACACCCCTCACGGTAACACTGATACATCAAACATGTCTCACTGCAAGACTTATATACCTCACACACCTCAAAGTAACACTGATATACCCCAAACCCCTCCCTGTAGCACAGATATACCGCAAACCCCTCACTGTAACACTGATATATCCCACATTCCTTACCGTAACATTGATATGCACTGCATCCCTCTCTGTAACATTGGTACCTGGTGCAATTCACTGTAACACTGATACACCGCACACCCCTCACTGTAACACTGATATACCACACCCTTCACTGTAACACTGATATAGCTCATACCCCTCACTGTAACACTGATATACCCCACCCACCTCACTGTAACACTAATATACCGCACACACCTCATTGTAATATTGATATAGCCCACACGGTTCACTGTAACACCGATGTACCTAACACAACTCACTGTTGCACACTGACATAACCCACAACCCTCTCTGATACATTCTTATATATCCAACACACATCATTGTTACACACTGATATCCCATTCACCACACAGTGTAACAATCTGATAAAACCCACACCCTACACTCTCACACACTGATATACCTCACACCACTCACTGTAACACTCTAATATACCTCTCACTGTAACATACTGGCACAGCACATATTGCTCACTTTAACACTGATGTACCACACTCCCCTCGCTGTAACACAGATATACCACACCCCCTCACTGTAACACTGATATATCCCAGATCCCTCACTTTAAAACTGATATAGCCCATGGCCCCTCATTGTAACACTGATACACCCCACAACTCACTGTAACATTCTGATATCGAGCACTCCCCTTACTGTAACATTCTGATATAACCCACACACTTTACTGTTACTCGCTTTTATACCCCTCACTGTAACACTGATGTACCCCACAGGCCCCATTTTCACACTCTGATAAAACCCACACCTCACATTTTAATACTCTGATATACCTACATTCCTTACTGTAACACTGATATACCTTGCACGCCTGACGGTAACATTCTGTTATATGCCACACCCCTCAATGTAACAATCATATACCTGACACCCCTCAAAGTAACACACAGATATACACTGCACCCCTCACTGGAACACTCTGATATACACCACAGTCCTCACTGGAACAGAGATACACCCCACACCCATCACTGTAACACTGATATACCCTACGCCCCTCACTAACACAGATATACACCACGCCCCTCACTAACACTGATATGCCCCACACCCTCACTGTAATACTAATATACCCCATGCGCTCCATTAACACTGATATACCCATGCCTTTCACTGTAACACTACTATACCCCATGCCCCTCACTGTAAAACTGATATAACACACACCCCTCACTGTAATCCTGATATACACCACGCCCCTCTCTGTAACATCCTGATATACCCCACACACTTAACTGTATTGCGCTCATATACCAAAAGAGGAAATAACAGACGCTCTGACCATCATTTTACAATCCTCTCTTGCTGCAGGTGCGGTGCCAGAGGACTGGAGAACTGCTAATGTTGTAAACTTGTTTTATAAGGGAGAAAGGTAAATACCGACTACATGCAGGCCAGTCAACCTAACTTCGCTGGTGGGAAAATTATTGGAAAAAATACGGAAGGACAGGATGAATCTTCATTTGTAAAGGCACAGATTAATCAAGGACAGTCTGCATGGAGTTGTCAAGTGATTTTCCTGTCTGTCTAACTTTATTACATTTTTCGATAAAGTTACCAGTAGTGTTGATGAGGACAGTGCTTATGATATAACGTATATGAAAGTTAGAAAACCGTTTGATAAGGTCCCACATGTCAGATTGTTCACGAAAGTAATAACCTTTGGGATCCAGGGCAAAGTGGCAAGTTTGATACAAAATTGGCTAGGAGGCAGGAAGCAAAGGCTAAGGGTTGGTGGTTGTTTTTGTGACTGGAAAGCTGTCTCCAATGTGGTTGCAAATGGCTCAGTTCTGGATCGCTTGTTTTTTGAAGTATATATCAATGTCTTGGACTTAAATATTTGGGTTTTGATTGAGATGTTTGCAGATTACATTAAAATAGCCTGGGTGGTTGATAATGAAGAAGTAAGCTGCGGGCAGCAGGAATACATCAATGTACTGGTCAGGTGTGCATCACAGTGGCAAACGGAATTATCTCCGGTAAAGTGAGAGATAATACAATTGGGGAGGTCGAACAAACAACGGAATACACACTAAATGGTACGACACTTAAAAGTGCAGTGGAACAAAGAGAACTTGGTCTGCAGGTCCTCAGCTCCCTGAAGGTAGCAGGCCAGGAAGATAAGGTGGGTATGAAGACATATGCAATGCTTCCCTTTAAAAGTCGATGCATTGAATAAAAGAGAAAGGAGTTTATGCTTGAACTGTCCAAAACCCTGGTTAGGCAGCAGCTGGAGTAGAGGAGACTTACAGAATGGTGCCTGGACTGGTGATTGTCAGCTATGAAGAAAGATTGGAGATGCTATATCTGTTTTGTTTGTAGCAGAAGAGGTTAAGAGGAGACCTGATTCAGCTGGCTAAAATTATGAGTGGCCCTTATAGATTGGATTGGAAGGACCTGTTTCCATTGGCAGAGGGGACAACAATCATGGGGTATAAATTTAAAGTAATTGGGCAGAGATATGAGAAGATATGATGGGAAATGACTGCACCCAATGAGTGCTGGAGGTTGGTAACAAACTGCCTGAAAGCGTGGTGGAGGCAGGAAACCTCACCACATATAGAAGATAATTGGTTGCGAGCTAAAAGTGCCATAACTGACATGGCTACGCACCGAAAGATTGAAATTGAGATTAAACTCCCAAGGCAGGTAGACCATGCGGTTAGCTACAAATTGAAGCTCCCTCTGCACACTCCCATCAAGCAATATCGGGGCAGGCAGAGCACGGGTTACATGCAGAATAAAGCTCCCCCTGCACTTACCCATCACTCGTCACAGGGCAGAAAGGAAAAGAGCTGGGGCCGTTGCTGGTTAAAGAGGAAATTATCACAATAGTAATGAAGGACATTAGCTTAGATGATGCGAAATCGCTATGGTTGGAGCTACGGAATATCAAAAGGCAGAAAACGCTCGTGGGAGTTGTGTACAAACCAATAAACAGTAAAGTGAGGTTGGGGACAGCATGAAACAAGAAATAAGGAATGTGTGCAATATTGGTACAGCAGTTATCATGGGCGACTTTAATCGACATATTGATTGGGCTAAACAAACTGGTGGTAATGCGGTGGAGGAGGATTTCTTGGAGTGTATGAGGGATGGTTTTCCATACTAATATGTCAATGAACCAACGAGTGGGCTGGCCATCCTAAACTGGGTGATGTGAAATGAGAAAGGACTAATTAGCAATCTTGTTGTTTGAGGACCCTTGGGGAAGAGTTACCATAATATGGTAGAATTCTTTATGAAGATGGAGAGTGACAACAGTTAATTCATAAACTAGGTTCTGAACTTAAAGAAAGGTAACTTCGATGGTATGAGCCATGAATAGGCTAGAATAGATTGGCTAATTATACTTCAAGGCTTGACGGTGGATAGGCAATTGAAAATATTTGGAGATCACATGGATTAACTTCAACAATTGTACATCCCTGTCTGGAGTAAAAATAAAATGCAGAACGTCGCTCAGGCGTGGCTAACAAGGGAAATTAAGGAGAGTGTTGAATCCAAGGAAGAGGCAGAAAAATTGGCCAGAAAAAGCACCAATACTGTGGACTGGGTGAATTCTGTAATTATGTAGAAGAGGACAAAGGGTTTAAATAGGAGCGGGAAAATGGAGTAGCAGAGGATGCTTGCTGGGAACATAAAAACTGACTGAAAAATAGATATGTGAAGAGAAAAAGATTAGTGAAGACAAACATAGGTCCCTTGCAGTCAGATTCAGGTGAATTTCTAATGGGGAACAAAGAAATGTCGCACCAGTTGAACAAATATTTTGATTCTGTCTTCACGAAGGAAGATACAAATAAAATTCTGGTAATGCTAGTGGACCGAGCGTCGAGTGAGAAGGAGGAACTGAAGGAAAGCCTTATTAGTCAGGAAATTGTGTAATGGAAATTGACGGGATTGAAGGTGGTTAAATCTCCGCGGCATGATAGCCTGCATCCCAGAGTACTTAAGCATGTGGCCCTAGAAATAGTGGATGTATTGGTGATCACTTTCCAACAGTCTATCGACTCGGGATCAGTTTCTATGGACTGGATAGTAGCTAATGTAACACCACTTGGTTAAGAAAGGGGGGAAAGAGAAAACGTGTAATCATGGACTGGTTAACTTGACATCGGTATCGGGGAAAATGTTGGAATCAATTATTAAAGATGAACTAGCTGCGTATTTGGAAATCAGTGACTGGATCGCTCCAATTCAGCATGGATTTATGAAAGGGAAATCATGCTTGACAAATCTTCCAGAAATTTTTGAGGCTGTAATTGATAGAGTGGACAAGGGAGAAACCGTAGATGTGGTGTATTTGGACTTTAAAAAGTCTATTGACAAGGGTCTGCACAAGAGATCGGTGTGCAAAATTAAAGCATATGGTATTGGGGGTAATATACTGACGTGGATAGAGAACTGGTTGGCAGAAAGGAAGCAAGTGTCTGGATAAACTATCATTTTCAGAATGGCAGGCAGTGACTATAGCGGTGCCGCAGGGCTCATTGCTGGGACTCCAGCAATTTACAATATACATTAATGTGTTACATGAAGGAATTGAGTGTAATATCGCCAAATTTCGATTGACGTTTAGATGGATGGCGGTGAGAGATGTGAGGAGGAAGCTGAGATTCTGTAGGGTGAGCTGGACAAACGCATGGCAGGTGCAGTATAATGTTGACAAGTGTTAGATAAACCACTTTGGTGGCAAAAACACGAAGCAGAATACAAGCTGAATGGCGGCAGATCAGGAAAAGGGGAGTTGCAATGAAACATGGTGTCATGGTACATCAGTCATTTATGTTGGCATGCAGGTTCAGCAGGCGATAAAGAAGGTAAATGGTATGTTGGCCTTCACAACTCGGGGATTTGAGTATCGTAGCAGGGAAGTCTTACTGCAGTTGCACAGGGCATTGATGAGGCCTTACCTGGAATATTGTGTTCAGTTTTAGTATTCTGATCTGAAGACGGACGTCCTTGCTGTGGAGGGAGTGCAGCCAAGGTTCAGCAGGCTGATTCCCGTGATTGCAGGACTGACTTATGAGGAGAGACAGGATCGACTGGGCCTGAATTCACTGAAGTTTGGAAGGATGAGATGATAACTCATAGAAAAATATAATCTTCTGAAGGAACTGGACAGGTTAGATGCAGGAAGAATGTTGCCAATGTTGGGGAATTCCAGAACCAGCGCACAAATCTCAGAATAAGGGTAAGCCACTTAGGACTGCGATGAGGAGAAACTTCTTCACTCAGCGAGTTGTTAACCTGTGGAATTCCCTACCGCAGAGATTTGTTGATGCCAGTTTATTGGACATGTTCAAGAGAGAGTTACATATGGCCCTTACGGGTAAAGGGATCAAAGGGTATGGAGAGAAAGCAGGTCAGGGGCACTGCCGTGATCGATCAGCCACGATCTTATTGAATGGTGGTGCATGCTCGAAGGACTAAATGGCCTATTCCTGCATCTATTTTCTATGTTTCTATGTTTCTATATGCAGTGCGGGTAAGATACAGAGTAGAGCTCCCGCTACCCTGTCGCATCAAACTCTTCGAGTGCAGTTACAGCGCTGGTTGGATAGTGAGTTACGCTCCCTCTCCGATGTTGCATTAAACAGCCCAATGGAAGGTAAAGCACGGGTTACATTCAGATCAAAGATCGTTCGATACGCTCCCATCAAACACTCACAGAACAGGTACAGCACGGATTTCCTATACATAAATTTCCCTCTCCACTGTCCCATCAAACTCTCCCAGGGAAGATTATATTCAGCGTAAAGCTCATTCTAAATGTGTCATCAAATATTTCTAGTACACGAACAGCACGGTTAGATACAGAGTAAATTTCAAGCTACACTGTGCAATCAAACATTAACATTGCAGATACAGCTCAGGTTAGGTACAGACTAAAGCTGCATCTACACTGTCCCATCAACCACTCCATGGATAGCATCAGCATGGCTTTGATAGAGAGTAAAGCTCCCACTCCGATGTCACATCCAACAATCCAATGGCAGGTCAAGCAGCGGTTACATTCAGAGCAAAGATACCTGGACAGTGTCCCATCAAATGTTCCGTGGATAGCTTCAGCACGGGTAGAATAGAGAATATAGCTCCCTCTACAGTGTCCAATCAAACACTACCAGTGCAGGTTCAGCTCGTGTTATACACAGAGCAAAGCTCGCTCTGCATTGCCACATCAAATAGTCGCTGGATAATTTCAGCAAGTGTTAGACACAGATTAAATCTCCCTCCACACTGTCACATGAAATATTCCCAGGGCAGGTGCAGCATGGTTTCGATAACGATTAAAGCTCCTTCTATAACGTCCCATCAAACATTCCCAGGGCAGTTGCAGCAAGTAGTAAGACAGAGTAAACCTCATCAGAACATTAGAAAATAAGATATAGAATTAGGAGTCTGCCATTTAGCACCTCGATCGTTCTGCGCCATTCAAGAAGATCAAATAAGATCATGGCTGATATGACCATGGACTCAGCTCCACTTCCCTGCCGCTCCCCATAACCCGTTATTCACTTCTCGCTCAAAGATCTGTCTATTTATGACCTTGCATATATTCAATGATCCAGCCTCCACAGCTCGCTGCGGAAGAGAATTCCATCGATCTACAACGCTCTGAGAGAAGAAGTTCCTCTTTATCTCAGTTTTAATGGGTGGTCCCTTATTTTGAGACTATGTCCACTTATTCTGAGACTATGTCCCCTTTGAGTGGAAATATCATCTGTGCTTCCACCTTGTCTAGTCACGTCATTATCTTATATGTTTTGATAAGATCACCTCTCAATCATCTGAACTCCAATGTGTATATGCTCGACTTACTCAATCTGTCATCATTATTCAAAAACCTCATCTCCGCAGTCAACCTAGTGATCCTTCTTTGAAAAGCCTCCAATTCAAGTATATGATTCCTTAAATACGTAGAGCAAAACTGCACGCAGTAAACAAGGGGTTAACAGTACCCTGTACTGTTGTAGCAGGAATTCGCTTATTTTATACTCTACAGCCCTTGCAATAAAGGCCAACGTTCCATGTGCCTTCCTGATTAACTGCTGTACCTGCACCCTAATTATTGTGTTTCATGTACAAGAACACCAATTCCTCTGCACAGCAGTACTTTGCATTTTTTCTGCATTTAAATTATCATTTGATTTTCTTTATTTTCTGCAAAGGACGATAACCTTAAATTTTCCCACACTATACTCAATCTGCCACATTTGTACCTACTCACATAGTCTCTCTTTACCCCTTTGCATATTTGTTGTTTCCACCTCACAATTTTCTTTCCCACCCATGTTTGTATCATCAGAAAACTAGGCTACGTTGCCCTTGGTCCCTTCACCCAAGCCATTCATATTGATAGAAAATAGCTGATGACCCAGCACCGATCCCTGCGGCACCCCACCAGTCACTTTTTGCCAACCAGGAATGATCTATTTCTCCCGACTTTCTCTTTTCTCTTTTTTCGCCAATTCTCTATCCATGCTGATATTTTACCCGCATCCCTGTGAAGTTTTATCTTGTGAAGTAACTTTTTATGCAGCAGCTTATCGAATGCCTTCTGGAAATCCCATTACACCACATCCACTGGGTCCCTGTTACCCACCCTGCTCCTTTCTCCCTCCAAACTTTCCAATCATGAATTCAAAGGCCATTTGCAGCACGGGTTAGATACAGAGTAAAACTCCTTCTGTACTCTGAATATTGCCAATTGATATGAATAGCCTAATTAAGTCGGCAGTAAAGTGGCAGCTGGAGTGAAGTGTGGGGAAATGGGAATTAATTCACTTTGGTAGAAATAATAGAAATCAGAATATTTTTTAAATGTTGTTGTTCAGAGAGATGTGGTTGTCCTTGAGCAAGAAACAGAGAAAGCTAGCATGCAGGTAAAGCACGCAATAAGGAAGTCAAATGGAATATTGTCCTTTATTTCAAGCGATTTGAATTCAAAGAGTAAAGTGGCATTTCTAGAATCTTACACGGCCCCGGTGAGACCACACATGTCGTACTGTGCACAATTTTGCTCAACTCATCGAAGGAAGGATATACGTCCCTTGGAGGCGACACACCGGAGGTTTATTAGATTGATTCCTGGGATGAGAGGGCTGCCTTATGAAGAGAGACGATTAAAGTTGGACTGTATTCTCTGGAGTTTAGAAGAATGAGAGGTGGTCTCATTTAAACATGGAATTTTCTGAAGGCGATTTACAGTGTAGATGATGAAAGGTTGTTTCCCCTGGCTGTAATGCCTATATCGAGGAGTCACAGACTCAGGATTAGTGGTCGGCCGTTTAAGGCAAGCATGAGGAGGAATTTCTTCATTCAGAAGGTTGTGAATCTTTGGAATTCTCTGCCCCAGAGCGCTGTGGATGCTGAATCTCTAAATATATTCAAGGCCGAGATTTGTAGGTTTTTGGAGTCGAGTGGAATCGACGGATAAGGGTATCGGTCACTAAATTGCAGTTGAAGTCGATGATCAACCATGATCTTATTGAATGATGGACCAGGCTCGATGGACCATACGGCCTACTCCTGCTCCTAATCTTTATGTTCTTATGTTTCTTTATGTACACTGCTCCATCAAACACATCCAGGCCAGGTACAGCATGGGTTAGATATAAATTAAAGATCCTTCTGCACATTCGCTCCATCTCTCCCTCTCAATCTCACTCTCTCGTTGCCTCTCCCTCTCCCTCCCATCGGCTCTCTCCCTCTCCGACCATCTCTCTTTGCTTCTCTCGCACTCTGTCTCTCTCTCATCTCTCTCTCTCCATCTCCTTCCCATCTTCTCTCTCTCTCTCCATTCCGCCATCTCTTTCTCGGTCTCTGTCACTCTCTCGCTGTGTCTCTTATTTAAACAAAGTTCTCGCAATTTGGGGACCATCCCTTCAGATTGGTACGTTGTGCCAGTCAATCTGCTATTTAAAACTGGTGAGAGATGGAAATCTAGGAATTATATAACACTAAAATGCGATCTGTTGTCGGGCAAGTGCTTGAGTCGACAATTAAGCGTAGGGAATCTGAACAACTAGAATATATTCAGTTGGTCAGAGAGTGCCAGCATTGATTTGTGAAAGATAGGTCTTGCTTGACAAAGGTTGCGAGATCTCGGCGAAAGGCTAGTTGGGAGGAAGACCACGGGAGGCCCGAGAGCAGAGGGGGCATGGGCGGGAGCAGCAGCAGAGATGGAATAAACAGCGCGGTATGCTCGAGTGCAGAGGCGGCGCGATGGGGAACGAAAACAGATTTGCGAGCATCTCATCACATGCAGAAGTTGAAAGATTGACTTCAGAGTGATATACCAAAACTGCGGTCGGCAGATGGGATTAAACTGATTGGTCGGTAGCTGGTGAATATTTTTCAAAGTTTTATGTTCACTTTTTTAAGTCAATTCTTACTCTATTAAATAGGACAGCTCAATCCACTGGAAAGTATTGGGCGCATCCCGCGTGTGGGGCAAACACATGAACAGCAATTGTCGGCAGCTGGAGGACCGCGAGATCTGGTCTTTTGTGCTTATGTAGCCGCTACCGTCGCTGCGGTGCATTTTTGAGGCTGAGAGCTACGTGGATAGCATGTTTAAAGAGGTGATTACCCCGCAGCTTAAGAGTATTCAGCCAGAGAGGGAATGGGTGACCGCCAGAGAGACAAAGAGGACCAAACATGTATTGTAAGAGTCCCATGAATGAATGGCTCCCTCCAACCAGTATTCTGTTCTGAGTACAGGTGAAGGCGATAGGGACGCTGCGGAATGCAGCCAGAGCCATGTGCACGACACTATGGCTGGTTCAGCTGTATAGGGGGGGAGGAAGAAGAATGGAAGAGCAATAATGGCAGTGGATTCGATAGTCAGGGGAGCAAACAGGCATTTTTGCGACTGTCGACGTGATTCCAGGATGGCATGTTGCCTCCCAGTTTTCCCGATAAGGAAGGTTGCGAGCAGTTGCAGGACATTCCGAGAGGGGAGGGTGAACAATCAGAGCTCCTCGTCCACATCAGTGCCAGCGACATAGGTACAAAGAGGGATGAGGTCCTGCAAGTAGATTTTAGGGAGCTAATCGAGAGTTTAAAGAGTAAGCTCTCCAAGGTAATAACCTCTCGATTACTTCCGGGTCCATGCTCGAATAAGTACACAAATAGGAGGATACAGCAGATTAATGCGTGACAGGAGGGATGGTGCAAGGGGCTGGGCTTTAGTTTCCTGAGGTCTTGGGATCTTTTCTGGGGGATGTGCGATCTGTAAAGATGGACGGGTTGCACCTCAACAGAGCTAGGATCAGTGCCCTCACAGGAAGGTTTGCTTTTACTGTTGGTGAGGGATTGAACTAATCTGGAAGGGTGATGGGCACCAGGATGTAATATTAGAACAGGGAGGAGTGGGGGTGTGCTCAAAGTATTAGGAGAGGCTGAGTGTACTAAAATAGAATAGTGTTAGTTTGGGTAAATCTAAGAGGGAATACATGTATATTCCAAGATGCGGTTACAGTGTATGGATGTGAATGCACGAAGTGTAGGAAACAAGGCAAATGAGTTGCGGGCACAAATAGACGTATGGGAATGTGATATAGTGGCAATAACTGAGACCTGGCACAATGAATAGGAGTGGCTAGTAAATATTCCTGGTTATATTACAGGAAAAATAGCGAAGGAAAGAGAGGTTGTGGTGTGGCATTATTGAATAAGGTGAATGTTATAGTTTTGGAGAGGGAGGATATCCTGGATGGGTCAAGCACAGAATTTATATGGCTAGATTTGACTAATAATAGAGTTGACATTAAACTACAAGGTGTATTATATAGACTTTCAAATTTTGGGAAAGATATGGAGGAGCAATTTAACAGAGCCATACAGAGAGGAGCAAGAACTTTAGGGAAGTAGAAACGGTGCATTTCAACGATACGAATATAGACTCGGATTGTAATAGTGTAAAAGGCAGTGAGAGGCAGACTTTCTAAAGTATGTCCAGGAGAAGTTTTTGGATCAGTACATGGATTTTCAAAAGCTATTTTGACAACTTGACAAATAATAGGCTTGCCAGCAAGTTTGAATCCCATGGAATAAAAGGGACAGTGACATCTTGGATATTAAATTGCCTAAGTGAGAGGAAACAGATCTTCGTGGTGAACGGTTGTTTTTCAGATTGGACGAAGGTAAACAGTGGTGTTCGTCAGAGGCCGGTTCTAGGACCACTGCTTTTCTTGATATATATTATTGATTGGATGTGGATGCAGAGGGCAGTTGGGAAAAGAGTTAAAAATTTCATGCGATCTTGGGCTTCAGAAATATAGTTATATGATACAAAATGTGGTAACTATGATGAAGCTGCAGAACACACTGGTTCTGCTGCAACTGGAGTACTGTGTCCAATTCTGGACATCGCATTTTGGAAAGATGTGAAGATAGTAGAGAGGGTTCAGTGAAGCTTTTGCGAGAATGTTTCCAGGAATGAAGGACTTCAGTTATGTAGATAGACTGGAGAAGCAGGGGTTGCTCGCCTTCGATCAGAGAATATTGAGAGCAGATTTGATAGCGATCTGCAAATTCACAAGCTATCCAGATAGAGTAGATAGAGAGAAATGGCGGAATGGTCGAGAAGCAATGAACACAGATTTAAGGTTATTGGCAAAGGAACCAAAGTTATATACGGCTAGTGGAATGCACAGTCTGAAAAGGTGGTGGAGGCAGACTAAAAAGGGAGTCGGATAATCATAGAAACACACAAATTTACAGCATGGAAGGAGGCCGTTTTGGCCCATCGTGTCGCCGCCGCCAAAAAGCTATCGAGCCTAATCCCACATTGCAGCTCTTGTTCGTAGCCCTGTAACTTAGAGTATTCGAAGAACACATCCAATAACTTTTTTTTAATGTGGTATGTGTTTCTGCCTCGATCACCCTGTCAGGCAGTTAGTTCAGACCCCCACCTTCCTCTGGGTGAAGACATTTCCTCTCGTACCCCATCTAAACCTCCCCCCAGTTACATAAATCGATGCCCCTTGGTTGTTGACACTTCAGTCAATGAATGTGCATTGACGCAAGTGTGATTCGCATATTGTAGTTCGACGACATTGGTTGGGACTGTCTTTTTTCTGGCCTGGAGATGTCGCAGGTTAAACAGGTTCCTACTGGTCCTGTATTCAATTTCCACTCATGTGATGAGCTTGTTGAGTGTGAGGTGGAGTATTGCAGCGAGCAAGATCGAGAAGAGTGTTGGCGCGATGAGGCAGCACTGCTTGACCCCGGTCCGGACGCGGGTTGGGTCTGTGATGGGTCCGTTGGTCAGAATCCCGGCTTCCATGCCTTGGTGGAGCAGGCAGAGGATGGTGACAAACTTTTGCGGGAACCATTTGATACGCCTCAATAACGTCTCTCCTCAGCCTCCTCTGCTCGAATGAATTCAAACGCAACCAATTCAAACTTCCCTAATGGGCAAAAATGTCCAATCCAAGCATCGCTCTTGTAAATCTTCTTCTGTACCTTCTCTAGTGCAATCACATCTTTCTTTTAATATGGAGACCAGAACTTCAGGCAATACTCTATGTATGGCCTAAATAGTGTTTTATACAGTTCAAACATAACCTCGCTGCTCTTGTCTTCTATGCCTTGGCTAACAAACGTCAGTACAACAAATACCTTTTTACCATCGCATCTCATGGACTACGACCTTCAGCGGCCTGTGGACAAGCACTCCAAGGTCCCTTTGTTCCTCTACACTTGTCAGTACCTTACCATTTAACGCGTATTCACTTGCCTTGTTCGCCCTCCTCAAATGCATTTCCTCACAATTCTCCGCATTGAATTCAATTGGCATCTGTTCTGCCCACCTGACAAAAACGTTGATATCTTCCTGCAATGCACAGCTTTCTTCTTTATTATCAACCGCACAGCCGATTATAGTATAATATGCAATTAATACCCACTACATTCAACTCTAAATCTTTTAACACAAAAAGCAAGCGACGTAGTATTGAGCATGGCGGAACCACGCTGGAAATAGCCTTTCAGTCAAAAAAACACGCATCAACCTTTCCCAATTGCTTCCTGGCACTGAGCATTTTTTGGGTCCTACTTGCCACTTTGCCCTGGATGGGCTTTTGCAGTCGTGAACAATCTGCTATGTGACACCTTATCAGAAGCCTTGCAAAACTCCATATACACTACAGCAAACGCACTGCCCTCATCGATAGTTCTTGTTACATCCTCAAAAAATTTAGAAATATCAGTCAGACTCGACCTACCCTGAACAAATCCATGTTGACTGTCGTTGATTCACCCGGATCTTTTAAATGAAAGAAAGACAGTGCAGGGCTACAGAGAAAGGGCGAGGTGGTGTGGGACAGGATGTGAGTCGGCACGATCGCGATGGGCCGAATGGGCCTCGTCCATGCTGTAAAAATTTTATAACTCTGATTCTATGATTTTTGAAAGTTTTATAATGATTCATTAATGGACATGATGAATAGAGGTGGCTATAACGGATTGCAAAGGGCTCTGAAGGCTTTATTGGACATGCTGCCAGTATTCTTGTGGACAGGAGTTTCACTGACTCAGGAAGCATGTAACGGCCGTCAATGTTTGTGCAGGGTAGAGGGGCCTTTCCAGAGGGGCCTGAGAGAGAGTCGTACCGCGCACAGGGAGCCCAGTCTAGAGAGTGTGTGAGTGTGTGAGCGTGTGATCCTTCACCCGGATCACTGGCCCACCACCGGGAGCCGAGGGGAGACAAAGAGTGAGTGACAGTGTTAATGTTCGCCCAGATCACTGAACCCTCACGTGGAGCGCATTGTAGACAGTGTGTGAGTGAGCATATTAATGTTGGCCCCGATCACTGGCCTCTCACAGGGTGCTCAGTGTTCACAGTGTGTGAGTGAACATGTTAATATTGAGCCAAATCTCTGGCTGCACGCAGTGAGAGCCACTCGCTCACAATATCAGGACACAGGGAGTCGTAGGATGGAAAGTCTCCGCTGATTCTCATCGTTTAATGAATTTCACAATCAAAGTAAAGGGATATTTCCCCACATTCTTCAACTGCTCTCTGAACTTAGTCTGTGTCAAGGAATAAATAACCGTGTTTGTGCAGCAGCTCAGCAGCTGCAGCATGCATCCCAATTCCCTCACATAAACTGATCGACGTATCAGCAAAGTATCGAACCAGCGCAATGAGCCCCACAGAGAATAGACCATATATACCGGCCATAACAGGATGAAATCCCCGAGATAAGAAGCAGGTAAATGATGGATTTCCTGTGGCTCTGCATCTCTGGGTCTGTGGGACTCTCCACATTGCTCGGACCCCGGAGTGTCCAGCGGGCTCTGCTGGACACTAAAATATATCTGACGGTTTGAGCATTGAGCAGCACTATGACCACAAATGGGACACACGGGGTGAGGATGTAATGCAGGAACTCGATTGTTCCCCAGACTGTTGATCTCATTAACCTAGTGTTTATACTGCAAAACGAGGGGTTATTAAATAGCTGATTGTTATCTGACAGCATAATATTCCAGAAAATGTCTATAAAGCAGCTCATCACAGTCACTGTTCCCAGAACCACAGCCACCGTTTTTCCGTTGCAATATTTAGTCTTCAGCTTCTGGCAACAAATCGCCACAAATCAGTCAAAGGTGAAAGTGACAGTGAACCAGACAGAACAGTTTGTGGCTGCATAAACCAGGACAGCGTGGATATTACACGTGGGGAGGGAGAACAGGAAATAGAAATGTAGCCGATAAACAATCGGAAGGTGCCTCATTATCATGTCGAGGATAATGACCAGTAGATCCGCCGCTGCCATGGCCACCAGGTAGCGAGTGACACATTTAGAGAGACCGCACTTTCCCTGAGACAGGATCACAATCGTTACTACGTTTAACGTGAGGAAGGGAAATAAACAGAGAAAGTATAAATCAGGCTGCGATCAAGTGCAACAGTTTAATTGAACTTGGGATGAAAAGTGAAAATCATTATCGAAATGTACATTTTTTGGCAATAAAATTAAGGAAACCGCAAAGACGTGCTGTAAATATATTGAGAACAAGAGGATAACTAAAGAAAGGATCGTGCAAAATACAGACCATGAGTGTAATCTACGTGTGGAGGCGGAAAATGTTGGTTTGGTGCTTAATCAATGCGTTGCGTCTGTTTTCTCAAAGGAACGGGAAAATGCAAGATACTGTTATGAACGAGGAGTATGAAATTGTGGATGAAGTAAACATAATGAAAGAGGAGGATTTAAGGGGTTTAGCAGCTTTGAAAGTAGATAATTCACCAGGCTCGGATGAATTGCATCCCAGTCTGTTGCGCGAAGTAAAAGATGAAATAACAGACGCCTTGACCATTATTTTCCAGTCTCTTTAGATTTGTGCTTAGTGCCGGAGGATTGGAGGTCTGCTAATGTGCCACCCATTTTTAAGATGTGAGAAAAAGTTAGGCCGAGTAATTCCAGGCCCGTCAACCTAACCTCAGTGATGGCAAAATTATTGGATAAATCTGGACAGGGAAGGATTAATAAGGGGCAGTCAGCACGGATTTGTTAAACGATGATCGTGCTTGACTACCTTGATTTAATTTCTTAAGAAGGTAACCTAGACGATCGATGAGGGTAATGCATACGATGTAGTCTACAGTACTATAGCAAAGCTTTTGATAACGTCCCACATGTTAGACTGGTCATCAATGTTAAAGCCCATGGGATCCAGGTATCCACGGCCATGTGTCTATTTGAATCAAAATTTGGCTTAGAGTTAGGAAGCAAAGGGTTATTGTTGATGGATGTGTTTGTGACAGGAAGGACGTTTCCACTGGAGTTACACAGGGCTCAGTACTGGATCGCTTGCTTTAGTGGTAGATATCAATGATCTACATTTGGATTTTGGGAGCAGGATTAATAAGTTTGCACATGGTGCTAAAATTGTCTGTGTGGTTATGAATGAAGAGGAAAGTCATGGAGTGCAAGAGGATATAAATAGACTGGTCTGGTGGGCACAGCAATGGCAAATAGAATTTCGTTCAGAGAAGTTTAAGCTTATGCATTTAGGGAGGACTTAATCGTGTTGTTGAGCAGAGGGATCTTGGAGTGTTTGTCCACAGAACCCGCAACGCATCAGGCGATATGCAAAAGATGGTTGAGAAAGCGTACAGAATTCTTGGGGTATTGGGTGAGGCATCGAATACAAGAGCAGGGAGGTTATGCTTGCATTGTGTAATATTCTGGTTAGGCCACAGCTGGATGACTGCTTGCAGTTCTGGGTGCCGCATTATAGGAAGAACGTGATTGCACTCGAGAGGGCGCAGATGCTGCCGTGAATTCAGAATCGCAGCTATGAGGACAGATTGGAGAGTCTTGGTCTGTTCTCATTGGAACAGAGGAGGTTGCGAGGAGACCTCACTGCGGTCTGCAACATTTTGTGGGTCTGGAAAAAGGGGGTAGCAACAGCCAATTTCCATTGGTGGAGGGGTCAATTATGAGGAATTTAAGTGGTTCTTTAACGGTTCAGAGGGGATTTGAAGGGGGCCTCTTCACGCAGAAGTTTCTGGGTTAATGGACCTGGAAAAGGTGGAGGATGCAAAAGGAATCACCACGTTTAAAATGTGCGCGGTTGTAACTTAAAGAGGTGTAACCTGCAGGAATACGGAGCGCATGCTCTTAATTGGGAATAGAATGTCCATCCTGTTGTTGACTGACGCAGAAACGGTGGTAAGTACAGCAGCAAATCGAATCCGGCCATTGTGATCTCCTGGATTTATTTCGATCGCTTTGATGGGTCCGGGACGAATTTTTCTAGATTTTTTTTCCCTCAGTTCGCCGAGGTTTTTATTTGTTTTCTGCGCCTCCCAAGAGATCAGATGGCTCCGTTTGCGTTGGTGTGTAGAATATGTCGGTGGAATGGGCGTCGCAGTTGTATGGGGCAGATGGTTGGCATGGGTGTTCTTTACTTTACCGCATTTGTTAGTTGTTCATATGTTTATATGTAACCTTCAGGGCTGCTGACCGAGGGCCTTGTGGCTCTTTGAAATAGCTTGGCAGGGGGATGGGAGCCTGAGGACGAACACAAAAGAGATGTAAGTAAAGCAGAAGTTGGATAGTATGAATCTTGAAAACGAATCTATAAGACAGAGGCAACATGCCTTAGCACATAACAAGTAAGGATGTCTTCCGGTGCTGAATGGTACATATTTACTGCAAGGAGTATAACGAATAAGACGGATGAGCTAAGAGCACATGTAGACTCTTGGGAGTGTGACCTTATAGCCATTACATGAACTTGGCTGAAAGAGGGGCAGGTTTGGCAGGTCAATATCTCTGGCTGACGGATTTTTAGGCAAGTGAGCGAGGGGGGGAAAACGAAGGGCGGTGTTGCTGTACTGATTAAATAAGCACTGACAGCGGTGAGGAAGGATGATATGTTAGACGGATCATCAACAGAGGCCAGATGGGTCGAATTGGAAAAAAAATCGGCGATCACACAGCTGGGAGTGTATTATAGACATCCAGAGTGTGGGAGGGAAATAGAAGGAGCAAATATGTAGAAATATTGCTGTGAAGTCTAAATATTAATAGTAGGGCACTTTAATTATGCAAATATTGATTGTGACAAATTTTGTGTGAAGGCTATAGAGGCTGCCAATTTCTTGAAATGCTTTGAAGAGAACTATTTTAGTCAGTACATAGCAAGCCCAACACGAGAGCGGGCGGACTTGGATTTAGGTTTGCGGAAACAAAGTCGGCAGTTTGAAGTGGTATTCGTGGGGGAGTATTTGGGTGACTGTGACCATAATTCAGTGAGGTTCAAGTTGGTTATGGATAAGGACAAGAATAGGCCTGCAATAAAATTTATGAATTGCGGAAAAGTTAATTTAGCTAAGTTAAGGAGTGATTTGGACAGAGTGGACTGGAAACATCTAATTGTAGGTAAATCGGATTCGGAACAGTGTGAGGCATTCTAGAAGGAGATCCGGAATGGAGGAGCCAAACGTATGGCCTTAAATAAAAAAGCTGGGCACATAATTCTAGAGCGCCCTGGATGTCGAGGGAATTACAGGTGAGGATTAAGCAAAGAAATGGACGCTTATGTCACATATCAACGGCTTAATACTTTAAAATTTTTGGAGAAATATAGAAAGTTAAGAGGCGAAATTAAAAACGATATTAGAAAAGCTAAGAGTGAGCATGACACATTTTTGACCATTAAAATAAAAAAAAACCCTAAGATGTTCTATAACGATAAATAGTAAGAGGGTAACTAAAGAAAGTTTAGGGCCCATTAGAAATCACGAGGGTAATGTTGCGTGGAGGGGGAAGTTGTTTGCAGGGTTCTTAACGAAAACTTTGCATCTGTTTTCACAAAGTAATGAGCTAATGCAGATACTGCTATCGAGGAGGGCGTGATATTCTGGATGAAATAAGTATGGTGAGAGAGGAATTGTTAAGGAGTTTAGTAGCTTTGAAAGTAGATAATTCCCAAGGCCCGGATGAAATGCATCACTGGCTGTTGAGCCAAGTAAAATATGCAATCGCAGAGGCATTGACCAGCATTTTCTAGTCCTCTTTGAATATGGGCATGGTGCCGGTGGATTGGAGGAATGCTAACGTAGTACCCTTGTTTAAGAAGCAAAAAAAGCATATGCAGAGCAATTACAGGCCTGTCAGCCTAAACTCAGTGGTGGGAAAAGTATTGGAAAAAATCGTAAAAAACAGGAAAAGTCTGCATTTGGACAGGCAAGGATTAATAATGGACAGTCAGCAAGGATTGTGAAGGGAAGATCATGTTTGACAAACCTAATTTAATTTTTTGAGCAAGTAACCAAGAGGGTCGCTGAGGGTAGTGCAAATGATGTAGTGTATGTGGACTTTTGCGAAGCTTTTGATAAGGACCCACATGGTAGACTGGCCATGAAGGTTATAGCCCATGGGATCCAGGGTAAAGTGACAAGTTGAATCCAGAATTGGCTTGGAGATAGGAAGCAAAGGATAATGGTTGATGGATGTTTTTGTGAGTGGGAGAATGTTTCCAATGGGGTCGCACAGGGCTCAGCACTGTGTCCCTTGCTTTTTGTGGTGCATACCAACGATTTATATTTGATTAAACGGAGTATTATTGAGACGTTTGCAGACGATGCTAAAATTGGCTGTGTTGTTGATAATGAGGAGGAAATCATGGGCTGCAGTAGGATATGAATCTACTGGTCAGCTGGGCAGAGCAGTGGCAAATGGAATTTATTCCAGAGAACTGTGAGGTGATGCAATTTGGGAGGGCATTTTAGTCCCACCCTTTTTCATTAAGGGCACATGATTGGCCTGAGCCTTCCTGATCTCCTCCTTCAATGCCTCCCACTGTTCTGACATTGATTTACCCATAAATAGCAGTTTGCAGTCATCTGTGGCCAAATCACCACTTAACGTAGCACAAATATAATTTCCCCAATTTGGGACATTTATTGCACACCTATCCTTGACCATATCCACAGAAAACTTAAATTTGTCCGAATTATGGTCACTGGCACCCAAGCGTTCTTCCACTAATACCCCTCAACCTGCCCAGATTATTTTTCCAAAACAAAATCCATCACCGCCCGCTCTCGTGCTGTGCGTGTTACGTATTGACTGAAAAAGTTCTCTTGAATGCATTTTAAGAATTAGCCACCCTCGATACCCTTCACACTCTATTTGTCCAAATCATTATTTGGATAATAAAATACCCTGCTATTATTACCCTGTAGGTTTTGGACTTCACAGCAATTTGCCTATATTACCTGTTCCTCTATCACACTCCCACCGTTTGGCGGCCAATAATACACGCCCAACGGTGTGATCACCCTTTTGAATTTTTCAATTCGACTCATATGACCTCATTTGTTGGTCCCTCTAGCATATCATCACTCCTCACAGCTGCAATAGTTCCTTTAATCAGTACCGCGATGTCCCCTCCCCAACTCTTTACTATATTTTCAATTCAGTTTTATTCGTTATATTGAAACTCCACTGCTGCCATGATGGGATTTGAACTCATAGTTCTGGAACATTATTCCAGGGCTCTGGGTTACTAGTCCAGTAAGATAACCACTATGCTGGACCGGGGAAATGTGCTACATTACTGTGGTACAAAAAGTGTTGTATTGAAATGGGATAAGTGAAGCTGTTTGTTCAGTGACTGTAATTAATGTCAGTCTCCATGGGTTAACTGAAGCTGTTTGTTCAGTGACTGCAATTATTGGTATTCTCCATGGATCCTAATGTATCTTTGCCTGGTTTCCCTCTTCTATTAATAAGGAATTCCTTTCAAAGCGTTCTCGCATAGTATCTGTGAGAGTTTCACCTCCGGCACTAACAGGGATCAGAACAGTACTCCAAGAGAGGCAGCCAGAATCTGCATTATGTTAAATTGGAATGTTACAAAAATGGATTGGAATCAGACAACAGTGACTTGGAATGTTACAGCAATGGACAGGAGTTTCATCTGGGAGTTTGACATGCTTTATGAACATTATAATAGAATTCCGTTACACGCACGGATAGAATTGGCACTTCGTGCTTTTAAATACATTTACTATCCACTGCTTGCTGTTGTTGGTGTTCCGGGTAAGTCTCTCTATCCAGCTATTAACTCGGCAAACTCAAGCAAACTGTATATCTGTTCTTGTAATTTACGTGTCATCTTTGTTGAACTTGGTGTCCGTGGTAAGTTTCTATATCCAGCAATTAAATGTGTAAATCACGTTTCACTGTATTACTGTGCTTGCCAGTTAAGCCTATGGTTCGTATCACAATCTCAATTTTCGATCGATCGATGTATTCCCGCTCAGTGACCAATATCTGAGGCTGAATTTGAAAGCTCGCAACCTCTGCCTTTTCTTTGAGCCAGAGCTGAGTTCCGACCTCACATCCTCTGAGTTACCAAACCTGCCAACTATCTCCTCCTTAATTTTGTCTGGCCTCTGCACCATATCAGGCCTTATGCTGCATAAACTCTCATCCCTTTCATTTTTACATTTAAACTCATCTATTCCAGACTTCTGACAAAACTCCGCTGTCTACATCATAATTCGCACCAAGTACCATTCATCAATCACTGCCATTATCACTGATCAACATTTGCTCCTGATCCTACAATCTCTCTATTTTAATATTCCCATATTAATGATTTAACTTCAGTCGTCGGAGTATTTGAGGGGACTGAGGGGAAATGTTTTTTCACTCAGATTGTGTTAGGTGTATCGAAATCACCGCCTGAAAGAGTGGTAGAGGCAGAAACTCTCAGCACATTTATAAATTACTTGGATGTGCAATTTAAGTGATGTAACCTACAAGGCAATGGACCAAGAACTGGAAAGTGGGATTAGATTGGGTAGCTCTTTGTCAGCGAGCCCAGACACGGTGGGCCGAATGGCATCCATCTGTGCTGTAAATATCTATGATTCTATCATCAAATCCCACCACCTCCAGTTAGTCCCAATGCAATGCCCATTTCACACAGTTGTGAAAGTCCCTGGTAATCTCTGTATCCAGCTATTAATTCTCGAAATGTTTCTTAAATATGTTTCTCTCCTCGCCCTTCGCTATCCTATCCACACTGCCGTTGGCTATTAATTCTGAGTGTGAAACGTTTTACCAAATTTCAAATTTTCTATTTTCGAGTCAGGCAAAGATATTGGTCGAGAAATTTTTTTGAACGAATTTCAGTATTCTCTCTCCCCTCAACGTTTATAACAGGTGAAATGAATGTTGTCTTGATTTACTAGACCTTTCACCCGATGGCTAAAGATAATCGACCTGAAACATAACTGTGTTACTCTCTGCATGGGTGCTGATTGACCTTCGGGGTATTTCCAACATTTTCTGTTTCCATTTCACATTTTCAACATCCACAGTAGTTTGCTGGTTTTTTCACCTAATGTTCGGTATGGTTACTATCACACACTGTCATCTAATAACCAGTATGGCTATTGACACACACTGTCACCTAATGTTTGGTATGGTTAATGATACACAGTCACCGAATGTTCGGTATGGTTACGAACACACACTGTCACACTGTCACCCAGTGCTCGGTATGGTTAATGACACACAGTCACCTAATGACCAGTATGGTTAACACACACAGTAATTAATGTTTGGCATGTTTCATGACACACAATCACCTAAAGTTCGGTATGCTTGCTGACACATTGTCACCTAATGCTCGTTATAGTTGCTGACACACAGTCACCTAATGCACCGCATGGTTACTGGCACATACTCAATCACGTAATGCATGGTATGCTTACTGGCACACACAATGGCACCTATTTCTCGGTAAAGTTACTGATGCACACAATGGCAGCGAATGCCCAGACTGGTTACTAAAATAAATTCAATGGAACAAATCCTGGCAGATGATCATTAATATCTGAAATGTCCACGAATCATTTAGTTCAAGTCAGTGTCTCCTTTGCAAAACTGCCCATTTCTACATTCGTGGCACTGCTTCTGATGGTTAGAATAGGGTTTCAAGGATAATTTACATTCTCACAAAATGTTCATTCAGGCAGATCTCTCTTGCTTTATTCCAAATCATTGTCATGAATTTACACGTGGATGCCATGCCTGTCTGGCACAGTGCTCTATCGCCGCCTGCTTTGTTTCATGATAAATGATCCCAGCTATTGTAACGGGAGTATTGAGAATATGAAAGTCTATTCATATTTTCTCGAATAATTTTCTGTGCACAAGTGAAATCCAACAGGTGATAAAGGACATGGACAAATCTCTTCCATTTGTGTTGATATACTTTACTAAATTATTCGCTGACTCTTTGCCTGAGGAATAACTCGCCTTGTCTCGATACTAATACATGCATTTTGTCGGCAATAACCTGATCAATGATAACTATTTATTTTAATTCGGTGCCTATTTTTTGTAATTTTATTTGGAATATCTTCCTTTCTATAAGCGACAAATAATGTATTTCAACAAAAATGCATAAAACTAATTCTTTAACACATTTCTCTCAGCCCTGTTATATGTGTAACTTTAGTGCATACGTATTCACTATCTTAGCATTGTCATATTATATCTGTATGTTTTAAATACAATTGCCAGTAATCATTGCATGCCAAGGAAAAAGGTTATGTATTTTGCTATTGCATTCATTTTCTTTTCTAAATATAATGGATATTCTAACCAAGCGGGAATCCAGCGCGATATCCAACTCCCTAATCCAGGGGCACAGAAGCGAATTACACCGCTCCAAATGCTGACTGACCCCACGACACGAAAACTTTCTGAGAGGTTCTGGTCCTTTTTGACCTGGTACCTGGTCTGACACTTTTGTCTGCAGGGATAAAGGTAGTTCTATCACTTGACCTCCCATTGATCAAATATCTGTTACTTTCCTGTTGTAGTTATTGCCATTTCATTTATTGATTCCACGATGTACTATTGATAATTTTTTAAATAAACCCTGTATTAAACTCCCCGGGTAATATAATTAGATTATTTCATCGAATGTCATCGAAACATAGAAAAATAGAAAAGCAAAGAGCGGAAGTAGGCCATTTCGGCCCATCGTGTCCACGCCAACCGACAAAGAGCCACACGCCCCTCGGTCAGCAGCCCTGAATGTTACATATAAACAGGTGAACAATTAACAAAGGCGGAAAGGTAAAGAGCACCCAGGCCAACCATCTGCCCCATACAACAGCGACGCCCATTCCACCGAAATATTCCACACTCCAACCCAACCCGAGCCATCTGACCTCTTGGGAGGCGCAGAAAACAAGTAAAAACGCAGGCGAACTGAGGCTAAAAAAATCTTGGAAGATTGGTCTCCGACCTATCCAGGCGATGGAAATAAATCCAGGAGATCACAATGGCCGGATTCGAATTAATGCTGTACTTACCATCGTTTCTGCTTCAGCCAACAACAGGTTGTACATTCTATTCCCAATTAAGAGCCCTCGCTCCGTAATCCTGCAGGTTTCGCCTCTTTCAGTGACAACCACGCACATTTTAAACGTGGTGATTGTTTTAGCATCCACCACCTTTTCCGGGGCAGCACGGTCCATTATCCCAGAACCCTCTGCGTGAAGAAGCCCCCTTGAAATCCCCTCTGAACCTTCAAACAATCACTTAAACTCCTCATAATTGAGCCCTCCACCAATGGAAGTTGACTGTTGCTACCCACTTTATCCAGACCCCTCAAAATGTTGCAGACCGCAGTGAGGTCTCCTCGCAACCTCCTCTGTTCCAATGAGAACCGACCAAGGCTCTGCAATCTGTCTTCATAGCTGCGTTTACCAATTCAGGGCAGCATCTGCGCCCTCTCGAGTGCAATCACGTCCTTCCGAAAATGCTGCACCCAGAACTGCATGCAGTATTCCAACTGTGCCCTAACCAGAATATTACACAATGTAAGCAGAACCTTCCTGCTCTTGTATTCGATGCCTCACCCAATAAACCAAGAATTCTGTACGCTTTCTCAACCATCTTTTACATTTTGCCTGATACGTTCAGGGTTCTGTGGACAAACACTCCAAGGTCCCTCTGCTCAACAACACTATTAAATCCTCCCAAAATGCATAAGCTTAAACTTCACCGAACGAAATTCTATTTCCCAGCTCTGCGCACCAGACCAGTATATTTATATCCTCTTGCACTCCATGACTCTCCTCTTCATTCCCATCCACACAGATAATTTTAGCACCATGTGCAAACATATTAATCATGCTCCCTATATTCAAATGTAGATCAATGATATCTACCACTAAAGCAAGGGATCCAATACTGAGCCCTGTGTAACCCCAGTGGAAACAGCCTTTCTGTCACAAAAAGATCCATCAACCATAACCCTTTGCTTCATAACTCTAAGCCAAAATTTGATTCAAGCAGACACATTGCCCTGGATAACTGGAGCCCATGGGCTTTAACATTCATGACCAGTCTAATATGTGGGACTTTACGAAAAGCTTTCCTAAAGTGATGTACACTACATCGTATGCACTACCTTCATCGACCGTCTAGGTTACCATGTCAAAAATTCAATCAAGTTAGTCAAGCACGATCATCCTTTAACAAATCCGTGCTAACTGCCCCTTATTAATCCTTCCCTTTCCAAATGGAGATTATCCAATAATTTTGCCATCACTGAGGTTAGGTTGACAGGCCTGGAATTACTCGGCCTATCTCTTTCTCCCATCTTAAACAAGGGTAGGACATTGGCAGTCCTCCAATCCTCCAGCACTATGCACATATCTAAAGAGGACTGGAAAATAATGGTCAAGGCGTCTGTTATTTCCTATTTTACTTCGCTCAACAGACTGGGATGCAATTCATCCGGGCTTGGGGAATTATCTACGATCAAAGCTGATAAACCCCTGAATACCTCCTCTCTCATGATGTTTACTTCATCCAGAATTTCACACTCCTCGTTGATCGCAGTATCTGCATTTTCCCGCTCCTTTGTGAAAACAGACGCAACGAATTGATTAAGTACCATACCAACATTTTCCGCCACCACACATATATTACACTCATGGTCTGTATTATGCACGACCCTTCTTTAGTTATCCTCCTGTTCTCAATATATTTATCGAACGTCTTTGCGGTTTCCTTAATTTATTGCCAAAAAATGTACATTTAGATAATGATTTGCAATTTTCACCTGAACTTCAATTAAACAGTTGCTCTTGTTCGCAGCCTGATGTATACTTTCTCTGTTTATTTTCCTTCCTCACAGTGAACGTAGTAACGATTGTGATCCTGTCTCGGGGAAAGTGCGGTCTCTCTCAATGTGTCACTCGCTACCTGGTGGCCATGGCAGCGGCGGATCTACTGGTCATTATCCTCGACCTGATATTGAGGCACATTCCGATTGTTTATCGGCGATATTTCTATTTCCTGTTCTCCCTTCCCGTGTGTAATATCCACGCTGTCCTGGTTTATGCAGCCACAAACTGTTCTGTCTGGTTCACTGTCACTTTCACCTTTGACCGATTTGTGGCGATTTGTTGCCAGAAGCTGAAGACTAAATATTGCACCGGGAAAACGGCGGCTGTGGTTCTGGGAACAGTGACTGTGATGAGCTGCTTAATTGATATTTTCTGGTATTTTATGCTGTCAGATAGCTATCAGCTATTTAATAACCCCTGGTTTTGTAGCACAAAATCTAGGTTAATCAAATCAACAGTCTGGGGAATAATCGAGTTCCTGCATTACATCCTCACCCCGTGTGTCCCATTTGTGGTCATAGTGTTGCTCAATGCTCTCACCGTCAGATATATTTTAGTATCCAGCAGAGCCCGCAGGAGACTCCGGTGTCCCAGCAATGGGGAGATTCCCAGAGACCCAGAGATGGAGAGCCGCAGGAAATCAATCATTTTACTGCTTCTTATCTCGGGGAATTTCATCCTGTTATGGTCGGTATATATGGTGCATTCTCTGTGGGGCTCATTGCGCTGGTTCGGTGCTTGGCTGATATATCTACCGGTTTATGTGAGGGAATTGGGATTCATGCTGCAGCTGTTGAGCTGCTGCACAAACACGGTTATTTATTGCGTGACACAGACTAAGTTCAAAGAGCAGTTGAAGAATGTGGGGAAATATCCCTTTACTTTGATTGTGAAATTCATTAAACGATGAGAAGCAGCGGGGACTTTGCAGCCTCCGACTCCCTGAGTCCTGATATTGTGATCGAGTCGCTCTCACTGCGTGGAGCCAGTGGTTTGGCTGAATATTAACATGTTCACTCAAACACTGTGAACACTGGGCACCCTGTGAGGGGCCAATGATCGGGGTCAACATTAACATGCTCACTCACACACAATCTACATTGCGCTCCGCGTGAGGGTTCAGTGATCTGGGCGAATATTAACACAGTCATTAACAACCTGTCTGCCCTCGGCTCCAGGTGATGGGCAAGTGATCTGGGTGAAGGATCGCACGCACACACTCACACACTGTCTAAACTGGGCTGCCTGTGCGGGGTACGACTCTCTCTCAGGCCCCTCTGGAAAGGTCTCTCTGCCATGCACAAACATGGACGGCCTAACGTTCTTCATGAGTCAGTGCAACTCTTGTCCGCTCGAATATAGGCAGCATCTCCATTGTACCCTTTATAGCTTTTTACAATACGGTATAGGCATTTCGATTTATCGTGACCATTTATTAAACATTATCACAATTTATAATGCTTTAAAAGTATTCGAAAGTCATAGAATCAGAGTTATAAAATTGTTACAGCATAAGAACATAAGAACATAATAATTAGGCACAGGAGTAGGCCATCTAGCCCCTCGAGCCTGCTCCGCCATTCAACAAGATCATGGCTAATTCTGGCCGTGGACTCAGCTCCACTTACCCGCCCGCTCCCCGTAACCCTTAATTCCCTTATTGGTTAAAAATCTATCTATCTGTGATTTGAATACATTCAATGAGCTAGCCTCAACTGCTTCCTTTGGCAGAGAATTCCACAGATTCACAACCCTCTGGGAGAAGAAGTTCCTTCTCAACTCGGTTTAAATTGGCTCCCCCGTATTTTGAGGCTGTGCCCCCTAGTTCTAGTCTCCCCGACCAGTGGAAACAACCTCTCTGCCTCTATCTTTTCTATGCCTTTCATTAATTTAAATGTTTCTATAAGATCACCACTCATCCTTCTGAACTCCAACGAGTAAAGACACATTCTACTTAATCTATCATCATAAGGTAACCCCCTCATCTCCGGAATCAGCCTCGTGAATCGCCTCTGTACCACCTCCAAAGCTAGTATATCCTTCCTTAAGAAAGGTTACCAAAACTGCAGGCAGTACTCCAGGTGCGGCCTATAAAATTGCAGCAGGACCTCCCTGCTTTTGTAGTCCATCCCTCTCGCAATGAACGCCAACATTCCATTCGCCTTCCTGATTAACTGCTGCACCTGCAAACTAACTTTTTGGGATTCATAGCTCAGTGGTAGAGCATTTGACTGCAGATCAAGAAGTCCCTGGTTCAAATCCAGATGCCCCCTCAGAATCATTCACGTTGCACAACTAATCATTCTGTGCTCCTCAGTGACCATAAGCACTATTCACCACAAGTGAATCCTTGTGGTGATGGAGATCGATTGGATTAACTCTAAAAGAGTTTCATGCACAAGGACCCCCAGGTCCCTTTGCACCGCAGCATGTTGTAATTTCTACCCATTCAAATAATATTCCCTTTTACTGTTTTTTATTCCAAGGTGGATGACCTCACATTTTTCGACATGGTATTCCATCTGCCAAACCTTAGCCCATTCGCTTAACCTATCCAAATCTCTTTGCAGCCTCTCTGAGTCCTCTACACAACCCGCTTTCCCACTAATCTTCGTGTCATCTGCAAATTGTGTTACACTGCATTCTGTCCCCTCTTCCAGGTCATCAATGTATATTGTAAACAGTTGTGGTCCCAGCACCGATCCCTGTGACACACCACTAAGCACCGATTCCCAACTCGAAAAGAACCCATTTATCCCGACTCTCTGCTTTCTGTTAGCCAGCCAATTCTCGATCCATGCTGATACATTTCCTCTGCCGCCGCGTACCTCTATCTTCTGCAGTAACATTTTGTGTGGCACCTTATCGAATGTCTTTTGCAAATCTAAATACACCACATCCATCGGTACACCTCTATCCATGATGATCGTTATATCCTCAAATAATTCCAGTAAATTAGTTAAACATGGTTCCCCCTTAATGAATCCATGTTGCGTCTGCTTGATTGCACTATTCCTATCGAGATGTCTGGCTATTTCTTCCTTAATGATAGATTCAAGCATTTTCCACACTACAGGTGTTAACCTAACCGGCCTATAGTTACGTGCCTTTTGTCTGCCCCATTTTTTTAAACAGAGGCGTTACATTAGCTGCTTTCAAGTCCGCTGGTACCTCTCCAGAATCCAGAAAATTTTGGTAGATTGTAACGAATGCATCTGCTATAACTTCCGCCATCTCTTTTAATACCCTGGGATGCATTTCCTCAGGACCAGGCGACTTGTCTACCTTGAGTCCTATTAGCCTGTCCAGCAATAGTGATTGTCTCAAAGTCCTCCCTTCCCACATTCCTTTGACCAGAAATTTTTGCCATGATTTTTGTGCCTTCCACTGTGAAGAGCGAAGCAAAATAATTGTTTCATGTCTCAGCCATTTCCACATTTCCCATTATTAAATTCCCCTTCTCATCTTCTAAGGGACCAACATTTACTTTAGTCACTCTTTTCCGTTTTATATATTTGTAAAAGCTTTTACTACCTGTTTTATGTTTTACGCAAATTTACATTCGTAATCTATCTTTCCTTTCTTTATTGCTTTTTTAGTAATTCTTTTCTGTTGCTTAAAATTTTCCCAATCCTCTAGTTTCCCACTAACCTTGGCCACCTTATACGCATTGGTCTTTGCTTTGATACTCTCCTTTATTTCCTTGTTAATCCACGGCTGGTTATCCCTTCTCTTGCCGCCATTCTTTTTCACAAGAATATATTTTTGTTGCGCACTGTGAAAGAGCTCCTTAAAAGTCCTCCACTGTTCCTCAATTATGACACCGTTTAGTCTTTGTTTCCAGTCTACTTTAGCCAACTCTGCATTCATCCCACTGTAGTCCCCTTTGTTTAAGCATAGTACAATCGTTTCTGACACAACCTCCTCACCCTCAATCTGTATTACAAATTCAACCATGCTGTGATCACTCATTCCGAGAGGATCTTTTACTCGGAGATCATTTATATTTTCCTGTCTCATTACACAGGACCAGGTCTAAGATGGCTTGCTCCCTTGTAGGTACTGTTACATACTGTTCTAAGAAACATTCCCGTATGCATTCTATGAATTCCTCCTCCAGGCTACCCCGTGCGATTTGATTTGACCAATCGATATGCAGGTTAAAATCCCCGATGACTACTGCCGTGAAGTTATTATTTGTTGGCCTATAAACTAGGCCGACCAGTGACTTTTTGCCATTACTATCTCTAATCTCCACCAAAAATGATTCAACATTTTGTTCATTGGAGCCAATATCATCCCTCACAACTGCCTTGATATCATCCTTTATTAACAGAGCTACCCCACCTCCTTTCCCTTCTTGTCCATCTTTCCGAATCGTCAGATACCCATGTATGTTTAATTACCAGTCTTGGCCAGCCTGCAACCATGTTTCTGTAATGGCCACCAAATCATACCCATTTGCAAAGATTTGTGCCGTGAACTAATTTACTTTATTTCGAATGCTACGTGCATTTAGGTAGAGTGTTTTAATCCTAGTTTTTAAACCATGCTTTTTAGTTTTGACCCCTCCTGCAGCCCCTTTATAATCAGTGGCCCTTTTTGTTTCTTGCCTTGGGTTTCTCTGCCCTCCACTTTTACTCATCTCCTTTCCGTCTTTTGCTTTTGTCTCATTTTTGTTTCCCTCTGTCTCCCTGCATTGGTTCCCGTCCCCCTGGCATATTAGTTTCACTCCTCCCCAACAGCACTAGCAAACACTCCCCCAAGGACATTGGTTCCGGTCCTGCCCAGTTCCAGACCGTCCGGTTTGTACTCGTCCCACCTCCCCCAGAACCTGCTCCAATGCCCCAAGTATTTGAATCCCTACCTGCTGCACCACTGCTCAAGCCACGTATTCATCTGCGCTATCCTGTGATTCCTAGTCTGACTAGCACGTGGCTCTGCTAGCAATCCCGAGATTACTACTTTTGAGGTCCTACTTTTTAATTTAGCTCCTAGCTCCTTAAATTCGTCTCGTAGGACCTCATCCCTTTTTTTTACCTATGTCGTTGGTACCAATCTGCACCACGACAACTGGCTGTCCTCCATCCCTTTTTTGAATGTCCTGCACCCGCTCCGAGACATCCTTAACCCTTGCATCAGGGAGGCAACATACCATCCTGGAGTCTTGATTCCTGCCGCAGAAACATCTATCTATTCCTCTTACGATTGAATCCCCTATCACTATCGTGCTCCCACTCTTTTACCTGCCCTCCTGTGCAACAGCGCCAGCCACGGTTCCATGAACTTCGCTGCTGCTGACCTCCCCTGATGAGTCATCCCCCTCAACAGTACTCAAAGCAGTGTATCTGTTTTGCAGGGGGATGACCACAGGGGACCCCTGCGCTACCTTCCTTGCACTACTCTTCCTGCTGGTCGTCCATTCCTTAGCTGGCTGTGGACCCTTCTCCTGCGGTAAGACCAACTCGCGACACGAGTTGTTTTGGAGCGGGTGCAGGACATTCTAAAAATGGAGGAAGAACAGCTAGTTGTCGTGGTGCACATTGGTACCAACGACATAGGTTAATAAAGGGAGGAGTCCTACGAGACGAATTTAAGGTGCAAGGAGCTAAATTAAAAAGTAGGACCTCTAAAATAGCCATCTAGATAGGGAATGTGGGCCTCAATAACACCAGGCAGAGAGGGAAGGAGGGAGTGTGGGCCTCAGTACCACAAGGCAAGGGAGGGAGGTGAGAGTGGGCCTCAGTACCCCCGGGCTGGGAGGGAGGGAGTGTGTGCCTCAGTACTTCCAGTGCTGGGAGGGAGTGAGTGTGGGTCTCAGTACGTCCAGGGCAGGGAGGATGGCAGTTAGGGTCTCAGTATCTCAAGTGCTGGAAGGTAGGGAGTGTGGGTCTCAGTACTTCCAGTGCTGGGAGGGAGGCGGTGTCAACCTTATTATCTCCAGTGCTGGGAGTGAGGTAGTGGGTGTGGGTCTCAGTATCCCCAGGGCAGAGATGGAGGGAGGGAGTGTGGGCCTCAGTACCTCCAGGGCAGAGAGGGAGGGAGGGAGTGTGGGCCTCAATACTCCCAGGCAGAGAGGGAGGGAGGGAGTCTGGGCCTCAGTACAACAAGTCAAGGGAGGGAGGGATTGTCGTCCTCAGTACCTCCAGGGCAGGTAGGGAGTGTGGGCCACAGTTGCACAAAGCCAGGGAGGGAGGGAGTGTGGGCCTCAGTACCCCCAGGGCAGGGAGGGAGGGAGTGTGGTCCTCAGTACCACCAGTGAGGGAGAGAGGGAGCGTGGGCCTCAGTATCCCCAGGGAAGTAGGGGAGGGAGAATGGGCCGCAGAACCCCCAGGGCAGGGAGGGAGGGAGCGAGTGTGGGTCTCAGTATCCCGAGGGAAGTGAGCGACAGAGTGTGGGCCTCAGTTTCCGGAGGGAGGTAGGGAGTGTGTGCCTAAGTGTTACCTGGGCAGGGAGGCAGGGAGTTTGGGCCTCAGTACCTCCAGGGAGGGAGGGAGGGAATGTGAGTCTCAGTACCCACAGGGCAGAGAGGAATGGACTGATGGGCCTCAGTATCCCCACAGCAGGGAGGGAGGAAGTGTGGGGCTCAGTACCTGCAGTGCAGGATGGGAGGGAGGGAGTGTGGGCCTCAGTACCTCCAGTGCAGGGAGGGAGGGAGTGTGGGCCTCAGTACCCCAGGGTAGTGAGGGATAGAGGGAGTGTGGGCTTCAGTACACCTAGGGAGGGTTATAGGGCGTGTGGTCCTCATTGCACCCAGGGCAGGAGGGAGGGATGATGTGTGGGCCTCAGTACCACAAAGCAAGGGAGGGAGGGAGCTTGGTGCTCAGTACCCCCGGACTGGGAGGGAGGGAGTTTGCGCCTCAGTACCTCCAGTGCTGGGAGGGAGGGAGTGTGTGTTTCAGTATCTGCAGGGCAGCGAGTGTGGCAGTGAGGGCTTCAGTATCTCCAGTTCTGGGTGGGAGGGATTGTGGGACTCAGTACCTCCAGTGCTGGGAGGGAGGTGGTGTGGGCCTCAGTACCTTCAGTTCTGGGAGGTATAGGTGTTCGTCTCAGTACACCCAGGGCAGAGAGGGAGGGAGTTTGCGCCTCAGTACCTCCAGTGCTGGGAGGGAGGGAGTGTGTGTTTCAGTATCTGCAGGGCAGCGAGTGTGGCAGTGAGGGCTTCAGTATCTCCAGTTCTGGGTGGGAGGGATTGTGGGACTCAGTACCTCCAGTGCTGGGAGGGAGGTGGTGTGGGCCTCAGTACCTCCAGTTCTGGGAGGTATAGGTGTTCGTCTCAGTACACCCAGGGCAGAGAGGGAGGGAGTGTGGGCCTCAGTACCCCCAGGCAGAGAGGGAGGAATGGAGTGTGGGCCTCAGTACCACAAGGCAAGGGAGGGAGGGAGTGTGGGCCTCAGTACCACCGGGCTTGGAGGGCGAAGTGTGCGCCTCAGTACTCAAGTGCTGGGAGGGACGCAGTGTGGGCCTCAGTACCTCCAGTGCTGGAAGGGAGGGAGTGTGGGTCTCAGTACTTATATGCTGGGAGGGAGGGGGTGTGGGCCTCATTACCTCCCGTGCTGGAAGGGAGGTAGTGTATGTGGGTCTCAGTAACACCAGGGCAGAGATGGAAGGAGTGAGTGTGGGCCTCAGTACCTCCAGGGCAGAGAGGGAGGGAGGGAGTGTGGGCCTCAGTACCACAAGGCAAGGGAGGGAGGGAGTGTGGGACTCAGTACCTCCAGGGCAGGTAGGGAGTGTGGGCCTCAGTACCACAAATCCAGGGAGGGAGGCAGTGTGGGCCTCTGTACCGCCAGGTCAGAGATTGAATCGGGGAGTGTGGTCCTCAGTACTTTCAGGGCAGAGAGGGAGGGAGGTAGTGTGGGCCGCAATACTCCCAGGCAGAGAGGGATGGAGGGAGTGTGGGCCTCCGTACCACAATGCAAGGGAGGGAGTGTGACACTCATTAACCCTAGGGCAGTGAGTGAGAAAATGTGGGCCGCAGTACTTCCAGTACAGGGAGGGAGGGGGGTAGACCTCAGTACCCCCAGAGCAGGGAGGGAGGGAGTGTGGGCCTCAGTACCTCCAGGGCAGGTAGGAAGTGCGGGCCTCAGTACCAACATGGAGGGAGGGATGGAGTGTGGCCTCATTAGCACAAAACCAGTGAGGGATGAAGTGTGGGCCTCAGAACCTCCAGGGCAGGGAGGGATGGAGTGAATATGGGACTCAGTACACATAGTGAATTGAGGGACGGAATGTGGGCCTCAGTTTCCATAGGAGGGAGGGAGGGAGTGTGATCCTCAGTGTTCCCTGTGCAGGGAGTGAGGGACTTTGGGCCTCAGTACCCCCAGGGCAGGGAGGGAGGGAGTGTGGGCCTCAGTATCTTCAGTGCAGAATGGGAGGAAGGGAGTGTGGGTCTCAGTACCCGAAAGGCAGAGAGGAAGGGAGTGTGGGCCTCAGTACCTCCAGGGCAGGTAGAGAGCGAATGTGGGCCTCAGTACCCCAAGGGCAGGTAGAGAGGGAATGTGGGCCTCAGTAACCCGAGGACAGGGAGGTCGGGAGTGTGGGCCTCAGGACCCCCAGGGCAGGGAGGGAGGGGTTGTGGGCCTCAGTACCTCCAGTGCAGAGAGGGAGGTACTGTGGGCTTCAGTACACCCAGGATATTGAGGGAGGGAAGGAGTGTGGGCCTCAGTACCCCCAGTGCAGGGAGGGAGTGAGTGTGGTCCTCAGTACCACCAGTGAGGGAGAGAGGGAGTGTGGGCCGCAGTATCCCCAGGGAAGTAGGGGAGGGAGAATGGGCCGCAGAACCCCCAGGGCAGGGAGGGAGGGAGCGAGTATGGGTCTCAGTATCCCGAGGGAAGTGAGCGACAGAGTGTGGGCCTCAGTTTCCGGAGGGAGGTAGGGAGTGTGTGCCTAAGTGTTACCTGGGCAGGGAGGCAGGGAGTTTGGGCCTCAGTACCTCCAGGGAGGGAGGGAGGGAATGTGAGTCTCAGTACCCACAGGGCAGAGAGGAATGGACTGTGGGCCTCAGTATCACCACAGCAGGGTGGGAGGGAGTGTGGGGCTCAGTACCTCCAGTGCAGGATGGGAGGGAGGGAGTGTGGGCCTCAGTACCTCCAGTGCAGGGAGGGAGGGAGTGTGGGCCTCAGTACCCCAGGGTAGTGAGGGATAGAGGGAGTGTGGGCTTTAGTACACCTAGGGAGTGTTATAGGGCGTGTGGTCCTCATTCCACCCAGGGCAGGAGGGAGGGATGATGTGTGGGCCTCAGTACCACAAAGCAAGGGAGGGAGGGAGCTTGGTGCTCAGTACCCCCGGACTGGGAGGGAGTGAGGTTGCGCCTCAGTACCTCCAGTGCTGGGAGGGAGGGAGTGTGTGTTTCAGTATCTGCAGGGCAGCGAGTGTGGCAGTGAGGGCTTCAGTATCTCCAGTTCTGGGTGGGAAGGATTGTGGGACTCAGTACCTCCAGTGCTGGGAGGGAGGTGGTGTGGGCCTCAGTACCTCCAGTTCTGGGAGGTATAGGTGTTCGTCTCAGTACACCCAGGGCAGAGAGGGAGGGAGTGTGGGCCTCAGTACCCCCAGGCAGAGAGGGAGGAATGGAGTGTGGGCCTCAGTACCACAAGGCAAGGGAGGGAGGGAGTGTGGGCCTGAGTACCACCGGGCTTGGAGGGCGAAGTGTGCGCCTCAGTACTCAAGTGCTGGGAGGGACGGAGTTTGGGCCTCAGTACCTCCAGTGCTGGAAGGGAGGGAGTGTGGGTCTCAGTACTTATATGCTGGGAGGGAGGGGGTGTGGGCCTCATTACCTCCAGTGCTGGAAGGGAGGTACTGGATGTGGGTCTCAGTAACACCAGGGCAGAGATGGAAGGAGTGAGTGTGGGCCTCAGTACCTCCAGGGCAGAGAGGGAGGGAGGGAGTGTGGGCCTCAGTACCACAAGGCAAGGGAGGGAGGGAGTGTGGGCCTCAGTACCTCCAGGGCTGGTAGGGAGTGTGGGCCTCAGTACCACAAAGCCAGGGAGGGAGGCAGTGTGGGCCTCTGTACCGCCAGTTCAGAGATTGAGTCGGGGAGTGTGGTCCTCAGTACTTCCAGGGCAGAGAGGGAGGGAGGTAGTGTGGGCCGCAATACCCCCAGGCAGAGAGGGATGGAGGGAGTGTGGGCCTCAGTACCACAAGGCAAGGGAGGAAGTGTGACACTCATTAACCCCAGGGCAGTGAGTGAGGAAATGTGGGCCGCAGTACTTCCAGTACAGGGAGGTAGGGGGGTAGACCTCAGTACCCCCAGAGCAGGGAGGGAGGGAGTGTGGGCCTCAGTACCTCCAGGGCAGGTAGGAAGTGCGGGCCTCAGTACCAACATGGAGGGAGGGATGGAGTGTGGGCCTCAGTACCACAAAACCAGTGAGGGATGAAGTGTGGGCCTCAGAACCTCCAGGGCAGGGAGGGATGGAGTGAATATGGGACTCAGTACCCATAGTGAATTGAGGGACGGAATGTGGGCCTCAGTTTCCGTAGGAGGGAGGGAGTGTGATCCTCAGTGTTCCCTGTGCATGGAGTGAGGGACTTTGGGCCTCAGTACCCCCAGGGCAGGGAGGGAGGGAGTGTGGGCCTCAGTATCTTCAGTGCAGTGAGGGAGGGTGTGTGGGCTTCAGTACACCCAGGCTAGTGAGGGAGGGAAGGAGTGTGGGCCTCAGTACCGCCAGGGCAGAATGGGAGGAAGGGAGTGTGGGTCTCAGTACCCGAAAGGCAGAGAGGAAGGGAGTGTGGGCCTCAGTACCTCCAGGGCAGGTAGAGAGCGAATGTGGGCCTCAGTACCCCAAGGGCAGGTAGAGAGGGAGTGTGGGCCTCTGTAACCCGAGGACAAGGAGGTCGGGAGTGTGGGCCTCAGGACCCCCAGGGCAGGGAGGGAGGGGTTGTGGGCCTCAGTACCTCCAGTGCAGAGAGGGAGGTACTGTGGGCATCAGTACACCCAGGATATTGAGGGAGGGAAGGAGTGTGGGCCTCAGTACCCCCAGTGCAGGGAGGGAGTGAGTGTGGTCCTCAGTACCACCAGTGAGGGAGAGAGAGAGAGTGTGGGCCTCAGTATCCCCAGGGAAGTAGGGGAGGGAGAATGGGCCACAGAACCCCCAGGGCAGGGAGGGAGGGAGCGAGTGTGGGTCTCAGTATCCCGAGGGAAGTGAGCGACAGAGTGTGGGCCTCAGTTTCCGGAGGGAGGTAGGGAGTGTATGCCTAAGTGTTACCTGGGCAGGGAGGCAGGGAGTTTGGGCCTCAGTACCTCCAGGGAGGGAGGGAGGGAATGTGAGTCTCAGTACCCACAGGGCAGAGAGGAATGGACTGTGGGCCTCAGTATCCCCACAGCAGGGAGGGAGGGAGTGTGGGGCTCAGTACCCCAGGGTAGTGAGGGATAGAGGGAGTGTGGGCTTCAGTACACCAAGGGAGGGTTATAGGGCGTGTGGGCCTCATTGCACCCAGGGCAGGAGGGAGGGATGATGTGTGGGCCTCAGTACCACAAAGCAAGGGAGGGAGGGAGCTTGGTGCTCAGTACCCCCGGACTGGGAGGGAGGGAGTTTACGCCTCAGTACCTCCAGTGCTGGGAGGGAGGGAGTGTGTGTTTCAGTATCTGCAGGGCAGCGAGTGTGGCAGTGAGGGCTTCAGTATCTCCAGTTCTGGGTGGGAGGGATTGTGGGACTCAGTACCTCCATTGCTGGTAGGGAGGTGGTGTGGGCCTCAGTACCTCCAGTTCTGGGATGTATAGGTGTTCGTCTCAGTACCCCCAGGGCAGAGAGGGAGGGAGTGTGGGCCTCAGTACCCCCAGGCAGAGAGGGAGGAATGGAGTGTGGGCCTCAGTACCACAAGGCAAGGGAGGGAGGGAGTGTGGGCCTCAGTACCACCGGGCTTGGAGGGCGAAGTGTGCGCCTCAGTACTCAAGTGCTGGGAGGGACGGAGTATGGGCCTCAGTACCTCCAGTGCTGGAAGGGAGGGAGTGTGGGTCTCAGTACTTCCATGCTGGGAGGGAGGGGGTGTGGGCCTCATTACCTCCCGTGCTGGAAGGGAGGTAGTGGATGTGGGTCTCAGTAACACCAGGGCAGAGATGGAGGGAGTGAGTGTGGGCCTCAGTACCTCCAGGGCAGAGAGGGAGGGAGGGAGTGTGGGCCTCAGTACCACAAGGCAAGGGAGGGAGGGAGTGTGGGCCTCAGTACCTCCAGAGCAGGTAGGGAGTGTGGGCCTCAGTACCACAAAGGCAGGGAGGGAGGCAGTGTGGGCCTCTGTACCGCCAGGTCAGAGATTGAGTAGGGGAGTGTGGTCCTCAGTACTTCCAGGGCAGAGAGGGAGGGAGGTAGTGTGGGCCTCAATACCCCCAGGCAGAGTGGGATGGAGGGAGTGTGGGCCTCAGTACCACAAGGCAAGGGAGGGAGTGTGACACTCATTAACCCCAGGGCAGTGAGTGAGGAAATTTGGGCCGCAGTACTTCCAGTGCAGGGAGGGAGGGGGGTAGACCTCAGTACCCCCAGAGCAGGGAGGGAGGGAGTGTGGGCCTCTGTACCTCCAGGGCAGGTAGGAAGTGCGGGCCTCAGTACCAACATGGAGGGAGGGATGGAGTGTGGGCCTCAGTACCACAAAACCAGTGAGGGATGAAGTGTGGGCCTCAGAACCTCCAGGGCAGGGAGGGATGGAGCGAATATGGGACTCGGTACACATAGTGAATTGAGGGACGGAATGTGGGCCTCAGTTTCCGTAGGAGGGAGGGAGGGAGTGTGATCCTCAGTGTTCCCTGTGCAGGGAGTGAGGGACTTTGGGCCTCAGTACCCCCAGGGCAGGGAGGGAGGGAGTGTGGGCCTCAGTATCTTCAGTGCAGGGAGGGAGGGTGTGTGGGCTTCAGTACACCCAGGCTAGTGAGGGAGGGAAGGAGTGTGGGCCTCAGTACCGCCAGGGCAGAATGGGAGGAAGGGAGTGTGGGTCTCAGTACCCGAAAGGCAGAGAGGAAGGGAGTGTGGGCCTCAGCACCCCCAGGGCAGAGAGGGAGAATGAGTGGGCCTCAGTATCCTCAGGGCTGGGAGGGAGGGTGGGAGTCTCGGCCTCAGTAGCCCGAGGGCAGGTAGCGAGGAAGGGTGGGCCTCAGTACCTCCAGGGCAGGGAGGGAGTGAGGAGGGACTGTTTGCCTCAGTACCCACAGGGCAGGGAGTGAGCGAGTGTGGGCCTCAGTACCCCGAGGACTGGGAGGTAGAGAGTGAGAGTGGGCCTCAGGACCCCCAGGGCAGGGATGGAGGGAGGGAGAGTGGGCCTCACTAACTCCAGTGCAGAGAGGAAGGGAGGGAGTGTGGGCCTCAGTACCACAAAGTCAGGGTGGGAGGGATTGTGGGCCTCAGTACCGCCAGGGCAGAGATGGAGTGAGGGAGTGTGTTCCTCAGTACTTCCAGGGCAGAGAGAGAGGGAGGTAGTGTGGGCCTCAATAACCCCAGGCAGAGAGGAAGGGAGGGGGTGTGGGCCTCAGTACCACAAGGCAAGGGAGGGAGGGAGTGTGATCCTTATTAACTCCAGGACAGTGAGTGAGGGAATGTGGGCTGCAGTACCCCCAGGGCAGGGAGGGAGGGAGTGTGGGCCTCAGTACCTCCAGGGCAGGTAGGGTGTGCGGTCCTCAGTACCTCCAGGGAGGGAGGGAGGGAGTGTGGGACTCAGTACCAGAAAACCAGGGAGGGATGGAGTGTGGGCCTCAGTACCACAAGGCAAGGGAGGGAGGGAGTGTGACCCTCATTAACGCCAGGCCAGTGAGTGAGGGAATGTGGGCTGCAGTATCTCCAGGAAGGGAGGGAGGGGGGTAGGCCTCAGTACCCCCAGGGCAGCGAGGGAGGGAGTGTGGGCCTCAGTACCTCCAGGGCAGGTAGGGAGTGCAGTCTTCAGTACCTCAAGGGAGGGAGGGAGGGAGTGTGGGCCTCAGTACCACAAAACAAAGGAGGGATGGAGTGTGGACCTCAGTACCACCAGGGCAGGGAGGCAGGGAGTGTAGGCATCAGTACCTTCAGTGCAGGGAGGGAGGCAGTGTGGGCCTCAATACCCCCAGGACAGGTAGAAGGGGAGTATGGGCCTCAGTACCACCAGGGCAGAGTGGGAGGGAGGGAGTGTGGGTCTCAGTACCCGAATGGCAATGAGGGAGGGTGTGTGGACCTCAGGACCACCAGGGCAGGGAGGGAGGGAGGGATTGTTGGCCTCAGTACCTCCAGAGCAGGGTGTGAGCGAGTGTGGTTCTCAGTATCCCGAGGGCATGTTGGGATGATGTGTGGGCTACGGTACCTCCAAGAGGTATGGAGGAAGTCTGGGCCTCTGTACCCCCAGGGCAGGGAGGGAGGGAGTGAGTTTGGGCCTCAGTATCCCCAGGGCAGTCAGGGAGGGTGGGAGAGTGGGCCTCAGTACCCCCAGGGCAATCAGGGAGGGGGGAGTGTGGGCCTCAGTACCTCCAGGGCAGAGAGGGAGGGAGGGAGTGTGGGCCTCAGTACCACAAGGCAAGGGAGGGAGGGAAGTGTGGGCCTCAGTACCTCCAGGGCAGGTAGGGAGTGTGGGCCTCAGTACCACAAAGCCAGGGAGGGAGGCAGTGTGGGCCTCTGTACCGCCAGGTCAGAGATGGAGTAAGGAAGTGAGGTCCTCAGTACTTCAGGGCAGAGAGGGAGGGAGATAGTGTGGGCCTCAATACCCCCAGGCAGAGAGGGAGGGAGGGTGTGTGGGCCTCAGTACCACAAGGCAAGGGAGGGAGTGTGACATTCATTAACCCAAGGGCAGTGAGTGAGGAAATGTGGGCCGCAGTACTTCCAGCACAGGGAGGGAGGGCGGTAGACCTCAGTACCCCCAGAGCAGAGAGGGAGGGAGTGTGGGTCTCAGTATCTCCAGGGCAGGTAGGAAGTGCGGGCCTCAGTACCACCATGGAGGGAGGGAGGGAGTGTGGGCCTCAGTACCACAAAACCAGTGAGGGATGAAGTGTGGGCCTCAGAACCTCCAGGGCAGGGAGGGATGGAGTGAATATGGGACTCAGTACCCATAGTATATTGAGGGACGGAATGTGGGCCTCAGTTTCCGTAGGAGGGAGGGAGTGTGATCCTCAGTGTTCCCTGTGCAGGGAGTGAGGGACTTTGGGCCTCAGTACCCCCAGGGCAGGGAGGGAGGGAGTGTGGGCCTCAGTATCTTCAGTGCAGTGAGGGAGGGTGTGTGGGCTTCAGTACACCCAGGCTAGTGAGGGAGGGAAGGAGTGTGGGCCTCAGTACCGCCAGGGCAGAATGGGAGGAAGGGAGTGTGGGTCTCAGTACCCGAAAGGCAGAGAGGAAGGGAGTGTGGGCCTCAGTACCTCCAGGGCAGGTAGAGAGCGAATGTGGGCCTCAGTACCCCAAGGGCAGGTAGAGAGGGAGTGTGGGCCTCTGTAACCCGAGGACAATGAGGTCGGGAGTGTGGGCCTCAGGACCCCCAGGGCAGGGAGGGAGGGGTTGTGGGCCTCAGTACCTCCAGTGCAGAGAGGGAGGTACTGTGGGCTTCAGTACACCCAGGATATTGAGGGAGGGAAGGAGTGTGGGCCTCAGTACCCCCAGTGCAGGGAGGGAGTGAGTGTGGTCCTCAGTACCACCAGTGAGGGAGAGAGAGAGTGTTGGCCTCAGTATCCCCAGGGAAGTAGGGGAGGGAGAATGGGCCGCAGAACCCCCAGGGCAGGGAGGGAGGGAGCGAGTGTGTGTCTCAGTATCCCGAGGGAAGTGAGCGACAGAGTGTGGGCCTCAGTTTCCGGAGGGAGGTAGGGAGTGTGTGCCTAAGTGTTACCTGGGCAGGGAGGCAGGGAGTTTGGGCCTCAGTACCTCCAGGGAGGGAGGGAGGGAATTTGAGTCTCAGTACCCACAGGGCAGAGAGGAATGGACTGTGGGCCTCAGTATCCCCACAGCAGGGAGGGAGGGAGTGTGGGGCTCAGTACCTCCAGTGCAGGATGGGAGGGAGGGAGTGTGGGCCTCAGTACCCCAGGGTAGTGAGGGATAGAGGGAGTGTGGGCTTCAGTACACCAAGGGAGGGTTATAGGGTGTGTGGGCCTCATTGCACCCAGGGCAGGAGGGAGGGATGATGTGTGAGCCTCAGTACCACAAAGCAAGGGAGGGAGGGAGCTTGGTGCTCAGTACCCCCGGACTGGGAGGGAGGGAGTTTACGCCTCAGTACCTCCAGTGCTGGGAGGGAGGGAGTGTGTGTTTCAGTATCTGCAGGGCAGCGAGTGTGGCAGTGAGGGCTTCAGTATCTCCAGTTCTGGGTGGGAGGGATTGTGGGACTCAGTACCTCCATTGCTGGTAGGGAGGTGGTGTGGGCCTCAGTACCTCCAGTTCTGGGATGTATAGGTGTTCGTCTCAGTACCCCCAGGGCAGAGAGGGAGGGAGTGTGGGCCTCAGTACCCCCAGGCAGAGAGGGAGGAATGGAGTGTGGGCCTCAGTACCACAAGGCAAGGGAGGGAGGGAGTGTGGGCCTCAGTACCACCGGGCTTGGAGGGCGAAGTGTGCGCCTCAGTACTCAAGTGCTGGGAGGGACAGAGTATGGGCCTCAGTACCTCCAGTGCTGGAAGGGAGGGAGTGTGGGTCTCAGTACTTCCATGCTGGGAGGGAGGGGGCGTGGGCCTCATTACCTCCCGTGCTGGAAGGGAGGTAGTGGATGTGGGTCTCAGTAACACCAGGGCAGAGATGGAGGGAGTGAGTGTGGGCCTCAGTACCTCCAGGGCAGAGAGGGAGGGAGGGAGTGTGGGCCTCAGTACCACAAGGCAAGGGAGGGAGGGAGTGTGGGCCTCAGTACCTCCAGGGCAGGTAGGGAGTGTGGGCCTCAGTACCACAAAGCCAGGGAGGGAGGCAGTGTGGGCCTCTGTACCGCCAGGTCAGAGATTGAGTAGGGGAGTGTGGTCCTCAGTACTTCCAGGGCAGAGAGGGAGGGAGGTAGTGTGGGCCTCAATACCCCCAGGCAGAGTGGGATGGAGGGAGTGTGGGCCTCAGTACCACAAGGCAAGGGAGGGAGTGTGACACTCATTAACCCCAGGGCAGTGAGTGAGGAAATTTGGGCCGCAGTACTTCCAGTGCAGGGAGGGAGGGGGGTAGACCTCAGTACCCCCAGAGCAGGGAGGGAGGGAATGTGGGCCTCTGTACCTCCAGGGCAGGTAGGAAGTGCGGGCCTCAGTACCAACATGGAGGGAGGGATGGAGTGTGGGCCTCAGTACCACAAAACCAGTGAGGGATGAAGTGTGGGCCTCAGAACCTCCAGGGCAGGGAGGGATGGAGCGAATATGGGACTCGGTACACATAGTGAATTGAGGGACGGAATGTGGGCCTCAGTTTCCGTAGGAGGGAGGGAGGGAGTGTGATCCTCAGTGTTCCCTGTGCAGGGAGTGAGGGACTTTGGGCCTCAGTACCCCCAGGGCAGGGAGGGAGGGAGTGTGGGCCTCAGTATCTTCAGTGCAGGGAGGGAGGGTGTGTGGGCTTCAGTACACCCAGGCTAGTGAGGGAGGGAAGGAGTGTGGGCCTCAGTACCGCCAGGGCAGAATGGGAGGAAGGGAGTGTGGGTCTCAGTACCCGAAAGGCAGAGAGGAAGGGAGTGTGGGCCTCAGTACCCCCAGGGCAGGTAGAGAGCGAATGTGGGCCTCAGTAACCCAAGGGCAGGTAGAGAGGGAGTGTGGGCCTCAGTAACCCGAGGACAGGGAGGTCGGGAGTGTGGGCCTCAGGACCCCCAGGGCAGGGAGGGAGGGGATGTGGGCCTCAGTACCTCCAGTGCAGAGAGGGAGGTACTGTGGGCTTCAGTACACCCAGGGTATTGAGGGAGGGAAGGAGTGTGGGCCTCAGTATCGCCAGGGCAGATAGAGAGCGAGTGTGGGCCTCAGTACCCCAAGGGCAGGTAGAGAGGGAGTGTGGGCCTCAGTACCCCGAGGACAGGGAGGTAGGGAGTGTGGGCCTCAGTACCTCTAGTGCAGGGAGGGAGGGAGTGTGGGCTTCAGTACCCCCAGGGCAGGTAGAAAGAGTGTGTGGGCCTCAGTACCGCCAGGGCAGAGTGGGAGGGAGGGAGTGTGGGTCTCAGTACCCGAAAGGCAGGGAGGGAGGGAGTGTGGGCCTCAGGACACCCAGGGCAGGGAGGGAGTGAGGGATTATTGGCCTCAGTACCTCCAGACAAGTGTGTGAGTGAGTGTGGTTTTCAGTATCCCGAGGACATGTTGGGATGGAGTGTGGGCTTCGATACCTCCAAGGGGTAGGGAGGAAGTATGGGCCTCCATACCCCCAGGGCAATCAGGGAGGGAGGGAGTGCGGGCCTCAGTACCCCCATGGCAGAGAGGGAGGGAGGAAGAGTGGACCTTGGTACCACCAGTGCAGTCAGGGAGGGAGGGAGTGTGGGTCCCAGCACCCCCAGGGCAGAGAGGGAGAATGAGTGGGCCTCAGTATCCTCAGGGCTGGGAGGGAGGGAGGGAGTCTCGGCCTCAGTAGCCCGAGGGCAGGTAGCGAGGAAGGGTGGGCATCAGTAGCTGCAGGGCACAGAAGGTGTATGGGCCTCAGCAACCCAAGGACAGGGAGTGAGGGAGTGTGAGCCTCAATACCCCGAGGGCAGGGAGGGAGTGAGGAGGGACTGTTTGCCTCAGTACCCACAGGGCAGGGAGTGAGCGAGTGTGGGCCTCAGTACACCGAGGACAGGGAGGTAGAGAGTGAGAGTGGGCCTCAGGACCCCCAGGGCAGGGATGGAGGGAGGGAGTGTGGGCCTCACTACCTCCAGTGCAGAGAGGGAGGGAGGGAGTGTGGGCCTCAGTACCACAAAGTCAGGGTGGGAGGGATTGTGGGCCTCAGTACCGCCAGGGCAGAGATGGAGTGAGGGAGTGTGTTCCTCAGTAATTCCAGGGCAGAGAGAGAGGGAGGTAGTGTGGGCCTCAATAACCCCAGGCAGAGAGGAAGGGAGGGGGTGTGAGCCTCGGTACCACAAGGCAAGGGAGGGAGGGAGTGTGATCCTCATTAACTCCAGGACAGTGAGTGAGGGAATGTGGGCTGCAGTTCCCCCAGGGCAGGGAGGGAGGGAGTGTGGGCCTCAGTGCCTCCAGGGCAGGTAGGGAGTGCGGTGCTCAGTACCTCCAGGGAGGGAGTGTGGGACTCAGTACCAGAAAACCAGGGAGGGATGGAGTGTGGGCCTCAGTACCACCATGGCAGAGAGGGAGGGAGGAAGAGTGGACCTTGGTACCACCAGGGCTGTCAGGGAGGGAGGGAGTGTGGGCCTCAGTACCCCCAGGCAGAGAGGGAGGAATGGAGTGTGGGCCTCAGTACCACAAGGCAAGGGAGGGAGGGAGTGTGGGCCTCAGTACCACCGGGCTTGGAGGGCGAAGTGTGCGCCTCAGTACTCAAGTGCTGGGAGGGACGCAGTGTGGGCCTCAGTACCTCCAGTGCTGGAAGGGAGGGAGTGTGGGTCTCAGTACTTATATGCTGGGAGGGAGGGGGTGTGGGCCTCATTACCTCCCGTGCTGGAAGGGAGGTAGTGTATGTGGGTCTCAGTAACACCAGGGCAGAGATGGAAGGAGTGAGTGTGGGCCTCAGTACCTCCAGGGCAGAGAGGGAGGGAGGGAGTGTGGGCCTCAGTACCACAAGGCAAGGGAGGGAGGGAGTGTGGGCCTCAGTACCTCCAGGGCAGGTAGGGAGTGTGGGCCTCAGTACCACAAAGCCAGGGAGGGAGGCAGTGTGGGCCTCTGTACCGCCAGGTCAGAGATTGAATCGGGGAGTGTGGTCCTCAGTACTTTCAGGGCAGAGAGGGAGGGAGGTAGTGTGGGCCGCAATACCCCCAGGCAGAGAGGGATGGAGGGAGTGTGGGCCTCCGTACCACAATGCAAGGGAGGGAGTGTGACACTCATTAACCCTAGGGCAGTGAGTGAGAAAATGTGGGCCGCAGTACTTCCAGTACAGGGAGGGAGGGGGGTAGACCTCAGTACCCCCAGAGCAGGGAGGGAGGGAGTGTGGGCCTCTGTACCTCCAGGGCAGGTAGGAAGTGCGGGCCTCAGTACCAACATGGAGGGAGGGATGGAGTGTGGGCCTCATTAGCACAAAACCAGTGAGGGATGAAGTGTGGGCCTCAGAACCTCCAGGGCAGGGAGGGATGGAGTGAATATGGGACTCAGTACCCATAGTGAATTGAGGGACGGAATGTGGGCCTCAGTTTCCGTAGGAGGGAGGGAGGGAGTGTGATCCTCAGTGTTCCCTGTGCAGGGAGTGAGGGACTTTGGGCCTCAGTACCCCCAGGGCAGGGAGGGAGGGAGTGTGGGCCTCAGTATCTTCAGTGCAGGGAGGGAGGGTGTGTGGGCTTCAGTACACACAGGCTAGAGAGGGAGGGAAGGACTGTGGGCCTCAGTACCGCCAGGGCAGAATGGGAGGAAGGGAGTGTGGGTCTCAGTACCCGAAAGGCAGAGAGGAAGGGAGTGTGGGCCTCAGTACCTCCAGGGCAGGGAGGGAGTGAGGAGGGACTGTTTGCCTCAGTACCCACAGGGCAGGGAGTGAGCGAGTGTGGGCCTCAGTACCCCGAGGACAGGGAGGTAGAGAGTGAGAGTGGGCCTCAGGACCCCCAGGGCAGGGATGGAGAAAGGGAGAGTGGGCCTCACTAACTCCAGTGCAGAGAGGAAGGGAGGGAGTGTGGGCCTCAGTACCACAAAGTCAGGGTGGGAGGGATTGTGGGCCTCAGTACCGCCAGGGCAGAGATGGAGTGAGGGAGTGTGTTCCTCAGTACTTCCAGGGCAGAGAGAGAGGGAGGTAGTGTGGGCCTCAATAACCCCAGGCAGAGAGGAAGGGAGGGGGTGTGGGCCTCAGTACCACAAGGCAAGGGAGGGAGGGTGTGTGATCCTTATTAACTCCAGGACAGTGAGTGAGGGAATGTGGGCTGCAGTACCCCCAGGGCAGGGAGGGAGGGAGTGTGGGCCTCAGTACCTCCAGGGCAGGTAGGGTGTGCGGTCCTCAGTACCTCCAGGGAGGGAGGGAGGGAGTGTGGGACTCAGTACCAGAAAACCAGGGAGGGATGGAGTGTGGGCCTCAGTACCACAAGGCAAGGGAGGGAGGGAGTGTGACCCTCATTAACGCCAGGCCAGTGAGTGAGGGAATGTGGGCTGCAGTATCTCCAGGAAGGGAGGGAGGGGGGTAGGCCTCAGTACCCCCAGGGCAGCGAGGGAGGGAGTGTGGGCCTCAGTACCTCCAGGGCAGGTAGGGAGTGCGGTCTTCAGTACCTCAAGGGAGGGAGGGAGGGAGTGTGGGCCTCAGTACCACAAAACAAAGGAGGGATGGAGTGTGGACCTCAGTACCACCAGGGCAGGGAGGCAGGGAGTGTAGGCATCAGTACCTTCAGTGCAGGGAGGGAGGCAGTGTGGGCCTCAATACCCCCAGGACAGGTAGAAGGGGAGTATGGGCCTCAGTACCACCAGGGCAGAGTGGGAGGGAGGGAGTGTGGGTCTCAGTACCCGAATGGCAATGAGGGAGGGTGTGTGGACCTCAGGACCACCAGGGCAGGGAGGGAGGGAGGGATTGTTGGCCTCAGTACCTCCAGAGCAGGGTGTGAGCGAGTGTGGTTCTCAGTATCCCGAGGGCATGTTGGGATGATGTGTGGGCTACGGTACCTCCAAGAGGTATGGAGGAAGTCTGGGCCTCTGTACCCCCAGGGCAGGGAGGGAGGGAGTGAGTTTGGGCCTCAGTATCCCCAGGGCAGTCAGGGAGGGTGGGAGAGTGGGCCTCAGTACCCCCAGGGCAATCAGGGAGGGGGGAGTGTGGGCCTCAGTACCTCCAGGGCAGAGAGGGAGGGAGGGAGTGTGGGCCTCAGTACCACAAGGCAAGGGAGGGAGGGAAGTGTGGGCCTCAGTACCTCCAGGGCAGGTAGGGAGTGTGGGCCTCAGTACCACAAAGCCAGGGAGGGAGGCAGTGTGGGCCTCTGTACCGCCAGGTCAGAGATGGAGTAAGGAAGTGAGGTCCTCAGTACTTCAGGGCAGAGAGGGAGGGAGATAGTGTGGGCCTCAATACCCCCAGGCAGAGAGGGAGGGAGGGTGTGTGGGCCTCAGTACCACAAGGCAAGGGAGGGAGTGTGACACTCATTAACCCAAGGGCAGTGAGTGAGGAAATGTGGGCCGCAGTACTTCCAGTACAGGGAGGGAGGGCGGTAGACCTCAGTACCCCCAGAGCAGAGAGGGAGGGAGTGTGGGTCTCAGTATCTCCAGGGCAGGTAGGAAGTGCGGGCCTCAGTACCACCATGGAGGGAGGGAGGGAGTGTGCGCCTCAGTACCACAAAACCAGTGAGGGATGGAGTGTGGGCCTCAGTACCCCCAGGGCAGGGAGGAAGGGAGGGAGGCAGTGTGGGCCTCAGTGTTCCCAGGGCAGCGAAGGAGGGATTGTGGGCCACAGTACTCCTAGGGCAGGGAGGGAGGGATTGTGGACATCAGTACCCCCAGGGCAGGGCGGGAGGGTGTGTGACTCTCAGAACTCTCAGGGCAAGGAGGGAGGGAGTTTGGGCCTCAGTATCCCCAGGGCAGGGAGGGAGCAAGGGAATGTTTGCCTCAGCAATCCAAGTGGAGGGAGTGAGCAAGTGTGGGCCTCAGTACAACAAGGATAGGAAGGGAGGGTGTGTGTGCCTCAGTACCTCCAGTGCAGGGAGGGTGGAAGTATGGGCCTCAGGTCCCCCAGGACGGAAAGGAGGGAGTTTGGGCCTCAGTACCCCAGGGCGGGGAAGGAATGAGACAGTGTGCGCCTCAGTATCCACAGGGAGGGAGAGAGGGAGTGAGGCCCTCAATATCCCCCAGGTAGGGAGGGAGTGAGTGTGGACCTCAGGAACCTCAGGGCAGGGTGGTTGGGAGTATGGGCCTCAGTACGCCCAGGGAGGGAGTGAGGGAGTATGGGCCTCAGTCCACCCAGTGCAGAGAGGGATGGAGTCTGGGCCTCATTACCCCCAGGACAGGGAGGCAGGGAGGGAATGCGAGTCGCAATACCCCAGGGCAGGGATGGAGGAAATGTAGGCTTCAGTACCATCCGGGCAGGGAAGGTGGGATTGCGGGCCTCAGTCCCCCAGGGCAGGGAGGGAGGGATGGAGTGTGTGTCTCAGTATCCCCAGGGCAAGGTGGGAAAAGTGTGGGCCTCAATACCACGAAGGCATGGAGGGTGGGAGAAAGAGTGGGCATCAGTACCATCAGGGCAGGAATGGAAGGAGCGACTGTGAGCCTCATTACTCCGAGGGCAGGAAGGCAGGGAGGCGAGTGTGAGCCTCATTACCCCGAGGGCAGTGAGTGAGATAGTGTGGGCCTCAGTACCCCCAGTTTAGGGAGCGAGGGAGTGTGGGCCTCAATATCTCCAGGGCAGGGATGCAGGGAATATCAATGCAGGGAGGGAGGTATGTGGGCCTTAGTAACAACAGGTCAGAGTGTGAGGGATTGTGGGCCTCAGTATCATCAGTGAGAGAGGGAGGGAGTTAGAGTGGGCCTCAGGACCCCGACGGCGGGAGGGAGCGAGTGTGGGCCTCAGTTCACCCAGGGCAGGAAAGGAGGGAGTTTGGGCCACAGTACCCCAGTGCACGGAAGGAGTGACCAAGTGTGGGCCTCAGTACCCCCAGGGAGGGAGAAAAGGAGTATGGACCTCAATACTCCCCAGATATGCAGGGAATGTGTGCCTTAGTATCGCCACGGCAGGGAGAGACAGTGGGACTCAGTAACCCCAGGGCAGGTAGAGAGGGAGTGTGGGCCTCAGCACCCCCAGGGCAGTGAGGGAGAGAGTGTGGGCCTTAGTACCTGAAGAGAGGGAGGGTGTGTGGGCTTCAGTAATCCCAGGATCGGGACAGAGTGAGAGTGGGCCCAGTACCCCAAGGGAGGGAAGGAGTGTGGGCCTCAGTACTCCAGGGCAGTGAGGGAGAGAGTTTGGTCGTCAGGACCCCTAGGGCAGTGAGGGAGAGAGTGTGGGCCTCAGGACCCCCAGAGCAGTGAGAGAGAGAGTGTGGGCCTCAGTACCCCGAGGGCAGGGAGGGAGTGCGGGCCTCAGTACCACATGTCTATAGAGGGAGTATGATCCTTATTAACCCCAGGGTCGGGAGGGAGGGAGATTGGGCTTCAGTACACCCAGGACAGTGAGGGAGGGAGTGTGGGCCTCAGTTAGCCTGGGCAGGTAGGGAGGGCGTGTGGGCCTCATTACCCCGAGGTCAGGGCGGGACATAGAGTGGGCCTCAGTACTACCAGTGCAGGAAGGGAGGGAGGGTGTGTGGGCCTCTGTACCGCCAGGTCAGTGTGGGAGGGAGTGTGAGCCTCATTACCTTCAGGACAGGGAGTGAGGGAGTGTGGACCTCAGTACCTCCAGGGCAGGGAGGGAGTGTGGGCCTCAGTTCCCCCAGGAAGGGAGGATGGGGGTGAGAGTGGGCATCAGGACCCTGGGGGCGGGTAGGGAGTGAGTGTGGTCCTCAGTAGATCCAGTGCAGGGAGGGAGGGAGTGTGGACATCAATACCTCCAGGGCAGGGAGGGAAGAGTGTGGACCTCAGTACGCCCTGGGCAGCGAGGGAGATAGTGTGGGCCTCAGTTCTCCCAGGACAGAGAGAGAGTGAGTGTGGGCCTCGGTACTCGGAGAGAGGGAGGTGGTGTGGGCCTCAGTATCCCCAGGGTAGGGAGGGAGGGAGTGCCTTGGGCGGGAGGTAGGGAGTGTGGGCCTCACAACCTCCAGGGCAGGGAGGGAGGAAGGGATTGTGGGCCTCAGTATCTCCAGGGCAGGGAGGGAAATAGTTTTTGGGGTGGGAGAGAGCGTGGGCCTCAGTTCCGCCTGGACAGGGAGAGAGTGAGTGTGGGCCTCAGTACTCCGAGAGAGGGAGGTTGGGTGGGCCTCAGTATCCCCAGGGCAGGGAGGAAGGGAGAGCCTGGGGCGGGAGGTAGGGAGTGTGGGCCTCACTACCCCCAGGGCATGGAGGCAAGGAGGGAGTGTGGGTCTCAGTACCCACAGGGCAGGGAGGGAGGGAGTGTGGGCTTCAATTACCGCCGCGAGGGAGGGAGGGAGTGTGACATTCAGTACCCTCGGGTCTGAGCATGAGGGACTGTGGTCCTCGGTACCCCAGCGCATTGAGGGAGGGAGTGCGGGCCTCAGTAAACCAGCGCAGTGAGTGAGGCAGGGAGTGTGGGCTTCAGTACCCCCAGGTCAGATTGTGAGGGAGTTGGGCCTCAGTACTCCCAGGGCAGGGAGTGAGCGTGAGTGGGCCTCAGTACCTCCAAGCAGCGAGCGATTGTGGGCCTCTACCCACAGGGCAGGGAGGGAGAGAGTCTGGGCCTCCATATATCCAGGGTTGTGAGGGAGGGAGTGTGGGTCTCAGTACCCCAGGACAGGGAGGGAGGTAGTGTGGGCCTCAGGACACCCAGGGCAGTGAAGGAGGGAGTGTGGACCTCAGGAATCGCAGGGCAGGTAGTGAGGGAGACAAAGGGTGTGGGCCTCTCTACCCACAGAAGAGGGAGGTAGGGGGTGAGTGTTGGCCACAGTAACCCCAGAGCAGATAGGGAGGGTGTGTGCACCTCAGTTCTCCCAAAGAGGGAGGGAGGGGGTGTGGGCATCTGTCCCCCAAGGGCAGGGAGAGAATGGGCCTCAGTATCCTTGGGCAGGTAGGGAGGAAGTGTGGCCTCAGTACACCCAGGGTAGAGAGGATGGGAGTGAGCGCCTCAGTACCCCCAGACAATGAGGTAATGTGGGCCTCAGTACCCCCAGGGCATAGACAGATGGGGTGTGGCCCAAAGTACAGCCGTGGCAGGGAGGGAGGGATGCAAAGTGTATGGGAAGGGAGGGATCGTGTGTTGTCCTCATTAACCCCACGGCAGTGAGGGAGGAAGTTTGGGCTTCAGTACTCCATGGGCAGGGACGGAGTGAGGGAGTGCGGGCCTCAGTACCCCAGTGTAGCGAGGGAGGGACTGTAGGCCTCAGTACCCGCAGTGTAAGGAGGGATGGAGTATGGGCCTCAGAACAACCAGGGAAGCGAAGGATGGAGTGTGGGCCTCAGTAACCCCAGGGCAGTGTGTGAGGAAGTGTAGTCCTCAGTACCCCCAGTACAGGGAGGGAGGGAGTGTGTGCCTCAGTACACCCAGGACAGGGAGGGAGGGCGGGATTGTGGTCCTCAGTACCTCCAGGGGAGGAAAGGAGGGAGTGCCTGGGCAGGGAGAGAGGGAATGTGGGCCTCAATACCCCCAGAGCAGGGAGGGAGTGTGGGCCTCAGTAGCCACAGGGCAGGGAGGGAATGAGAGTGGGCCTCAGTACCTCCAGGGCACGGAGCGAGAGTGGGCCTCAGAACCCCTGGGCAGGTAGGGAGGGATTGTGGGCTTCAGTGCGCCCAATTATTGAGGGAGTGTGGGCCACCGTATCCCCAGGGCAGGGAGGGAGTTTGGGCCTCAGTACCCCGAGGACAGGGAGGAAGGAAGTGAGAGTGGGCCTCAGGATCCCGAGGGCAGGGAGGGAGTGAGTGTAGCCTCAGGACCCCCAGGGCAGAGAGGGAGTTTGGGCCTCAGTACCCCGAGGACAGGGAGGAAGGAAGTGAGAGTGGGCCTCAGGATCCCCAGGGCACGGAGCGAGAGTGGCCTCAGAACCCCTGGGCAGGTAGGGAGGAAGTGTGGCCTCAGTACACCCAGGGCAGAGAGGCAGTGAGTGTGAACCTCAGTACCCGCAACAGGGAGGAAATGTGGGCCTTAGTACCCCCAGGGCAGAGACAGATGGGGTGTGTGCCTCAGTGCCCCGACGGCAGTGACGGAGGGAGTGTGATCCTGAGAACAACCAGGGCAGCGAAGGATGGAGTGTGGGCCTCAAAACCCCAGGGCAGTGAGTGAGGAAGTGTAGTCCTCAGTACCCCCAGTGCAGGGAGGGAGGCCGCGATTGTGGTCCTCAGTACCTCCAGGGGAGGAAAGGAGGGAGTGCCAGGGCAGGGAGAGAGGGAGTGTGGGCCGCAGGATCCCGAGAACAAGGAGTGAGTGATTGAGAGAGGGCCTCAGGACCCCCAGGGAAGTGATGGAGTGAATGTGGGCTTCAGTACCTCCAGGGCTGGGAGGGACTGAGGGCCTCGGTATCTTCAGGGAGGGAGGGACGGAGTGTGGGCCTCCGTACCCTCAGGAAAGGGAGGGAGTGAGGGCCTCAGTAACTCCAGAGAGGGAGTGAGGGTCTCTGTATCTCCAGTGAAGGAGGGAGGGATGGAGTTTGGGCCTCATAACCCTCTGGGCACGGAGCGAGGGAGTGAGTGTGGGCCTTAGTACCCCGAGGGCAGCGAGAGAGGGACGGAGTGTGGGCCTCAGTACCCACAGGGCTGTGAGTGAGGGACTGAGGTCCTCAGTACCGCCAGGGCAGGCAGGGAGGGAGTCTGGGCCTCAGTAGCCAGAGGGCAGGGAGGGAGGGTCTGTGGGCCTCAATACCCCCAGGGCAGGGTGGGAGTGTGGGCCTCAGTAGCCCCAGGGCAGGGAGGGAGGGAGAGTGGGCCTCAGTACCTCCAGGGCAGGGAAGGAGTGTGGGCCTCAGTACCTCCAGAGCAGACAAGGAGTGTGGGCCTCAGTAGCCCCAGGACAGGGAGGGAGTGAGGAAGTGGGGCCTCAGTAACCCGAGGGCAGGGAGTGAGGGAGAGTGGGCCTCAGTATCACAGGGCAGGGAGGGAGGGAGTGTGGGTCTCAGTAGCCCCAGGGCAGGGAGGGAGGGAGTGTGGGCCTCAGTACATCCCGGGCAGGGAGGGTGTCAGTTTGGGCCTCAGGACCCCCAGGGCAGGGAGCGAGGGAGCTTGGGCCTCTGGACCACAAGGCCAGGGGTGAGGGAGAGTGGGCCTCAGGACCCAAAGGAAGGGAGGGAGGGAGTGTGGGCGTCAATTCCACAAGGCCAGGGAGGGAGGGAGTGTGTGCCTGAGGACCCCCAGGGCAGTGAGGGAGTGTTTGCCTCAGTACCCGCAGGGCAGGGAGGAAAGTGAGCCTCAGTAACCCCAGGGTGGGGAGTGAGGGAGCTTGGGGCTCATTACCACAAGGCCAGGGAGGGAGAGAGCTTGGGCCTCAGTACCCCCAGGGCAGAGAGTGAGTGAGTGTGGGCCTCAGTAACACAAGGATAGGGAGGGAAGGAGGGAGTGTGGGTCTCACTACCACCAGTGCATGAAGGCAGGGAGTGTGGGCCTCAGTACCCAGAGAGAGGTACGGAGTGTGGGCCTCAGAAACTCCAGTGCAGGGAGGGAGTTTGGGCCTCAGTACCTCTAGTGCATGGAAAGAGTGAGGAATAGTGGGCCTCAGTAACAGAAGGGAGGTAGAGAGGTAGTTTGTGCCTTAGCACCCCCAGGGCAGTGAGGGACGGTGTTTGGGCCTTAGTACCCCCCGATAGGGAGGGAGTGTGGGCCAAAGTACTCCCCGATAGGGTGGTAGTGTGGGCCACTGTAACCCGAGGGCAGGGAGGGAGTCTGGGCCTCAGTACCCGCAGTGAGGGAGGGAGTGTGGGCTTCAGTTTCTCCACAGTAGGGAGGGAGGGCGTGTGTGCCCCAGTACCCCCACAGCATGGAGGGAGGGAGTTTGTTCGTCAGTATCTCCAGTGCAGGGAGGGAGGGTGTGTGGGCCTCAATATCCTCCAGATAGAGAGCTAGTGAATGTGGGCATCAGTACGGTCAGGGCAGGGAGTGAGTGTGGGCCTCAGCATCCTCAGGGCACGGTGGGTGGGAGTATGGGCCTCAGTACACCCAGGGAGGGAGTGAGGGAGTCTGAGCCTCAAAACCCCCAGTGCCGAAAGGGAGGGAGGAACTGTGGGCCTCAGGACGCTAGGGCAGGGAAGGTGGGATTGTGGGCCTCAGTACCCCCAGGGCAGGGAAGGTGGAATTGTGGGCCTCAGCACCCCCAGGGCAGGGAGGAAGGGAGGGAGTGTGTGTCTCAGTACCCCCAGGGCAAGGTGGGAGAAGTGTGGGCCTCAGTACCACGAAGGCAGAGAGGGAAGGAGGGAGATTGGGCCTCAGTACCATCAGGGCAGGAATGGAGGGAGGGAGTGTGAGCCTCATTAACCCGAGGGCACTGAGTGAGATAGTGTTGGCCTCAGTACCCCAGTTTAGGGAGGAAGAGAGTATGGGCCTCAATACCTTCAGGGCAGGGAGGGAGGGAGCGCTAATGCAGGGAGAGAGGAAGGGTGGGCCTCAGTAATATCGGGTCAGAGTGTGAGGGATTGTGGGCCTCAGTATCACCAGGTCAGAGTGTGAGGGAATGTGGGCCTCAGTATCACCAGCGAGTGAGGCAGTGAGTTAGACTGGGCCTCATGACCCCGCTGGTGGGAGTGAGCAAGTGTGGGCCTCAGAACCCCCAGTGAGGGAGAGAGGGAGTGTGGGCCTCAATAGCCCCCAGGTAGGGAGGGAGTGTGGGCCTTAGTACCCCCATGGCGTGGAGAGAGAGTGGGACTCAGTAACCCCAGGGCATGTAGGGAGGGAGTGAGAGTGGGCATCAGGACCCTGGGAGCAGGGAGGGAGGGAGTGTGGACCGCAGTACCTCCAGGGCAGGGAGGGAGGGAGTGTGGGCCTCAGTTCCACAAGGCCAGGAAGGGAGGGAGAGTGTGCTTCAGGACCCCCAGGGCAGTGAGTGAGTGTGAGCCTCAGCACTCGCAGGGCTGGAAGGAAAGTGAGCCTCAGTACCCCCAGGGTGGGGAGGGAGGGAGCTTGGGTCTCAGTACCACATTGCCAGGGAGGGAGGGAGCTTGGGCCTCAGTAACCCCAGGGCAGAGAGTGATGGAGTGTGGGCCTCAGTAACCCAAGGATACGGATGGAGGGAGTGAGATTAGGCCTCAGGACCCCGAGGGCAGTGTGGGAGGGAGTGTGGGCCTCACTACCCCCAGTGCAGGAAGGCAGGGCGTGTGGGCCTCAGTACCCAGAGAGAGGTAGCGAGTGTGGGCCTCAGTACCCACAGGGCAGGGAGGGAGTCTGGGCCTCAGTACCTCTAGTGCATGGAAGGAGTGAGGAAGTGTGGGCCTCAGTATTGCAAGGGAGGTAGATTGGCAGTGTGGGCCTCAGTACCCCCAGGGCAGTGAGGGACGGAGTTTGGGTTTAAATACACCCCGATAGGGAGGGGGTGTGGGCCTAAGTACTCCCCGATAGGGAGGGAGTGTGGACCTCAGTACCCCTAGGGCAGGGAGGGAGTTTGGCCTCAGTACCCGCAGGGAGGGAGGGTGTGTGGGCCTCAGTTTCTCCATGGTAGGGTGGGAGGGCGTGTGGGCCTCAGTACCCTCACGGGAGGGAGGGAGAGAGTGTGCACCTCAGTACTCCCTTAGCGTGGAGGGAGGGAGTATGGCCTCAGTACCTTCAGTGCAGGGAGGGAGGGTGTGTGGGCCTCAGTACTGCCAGGGCAGGGAGGGAGCGAGGGAGTGTTTGCCTCAGAAGCCCCAGGGTAGGGAGTGAGCGAGTGTGGGCCTCAGTACCCCGAGTGTCGTAAGGGAGGGAATGAGATTGGGCCTCAGGTCCCCCAGCAAAGTGAGGGAGGGAGTTTGGGCCTCAGTAGCTCCAGGGCAGGGAGGGAGAGAATATGGATCTCACTGCCATCAGGGCAGTGAGGGACAGAGTGTGGACTTCAGTACCACCAGGACAGGGAGGGATGAGTGTGGGCCTCAGTACCCCCAGTACAGGGAGAGACGGAGTGTGGGCATCAGTGTCCCCAGGGCAGGTAGGTTGCGCATGTGGACCTCAGTACCCTGAGGTCAGGGGCGGAGGGAGTGTGGGCCTCAGTACCACCAGGGCCCGGAGGGAGGGAGTGTGGGCCTCAGTACCCGGAGAGAGTTGGGAGTGTTGGCCTCTGTACGCCTAGCACAGGGAGTGAGTGTGGGCCTCAGTACCTCTAGGGCATGGAGGCAGTGAGGAAGTATAGGCCTCAGTACCCCCAGGGAGGGAGAGAAGGAGGGTGGGCCACAGTCCCCCATGGAAGAGAGCGACGGAGTGTGGGCCTCACGACATGCAGATAAGGAGGAAGTTTGGGCCTCAGTACCCCCAGGGCAGGGAGGGAGGGAGGGAGGGAGTGTGGGCCTCAGAATCACCAGGGCAGGGAGGGTGTGTGTGGGCCTCAGTGTTCCCAGTGCAGGGAGGGACAGATTGTTGGCCTCAGTACCCAAGGGCAGGGTGGGAGGGAGTTTGGGCCTCAGTACCCCCGGGGCAGGGAGGGAGCGAGTGTGGGCCTCTGTACCACCAGGAGCAGGGAAGGAGGGAGTTTGGGCCTCAGTACACCCAGGGCAGGGAGGGAGCGAGTGTGGGCCTCAGTACCACCAGGGGCAGGGAAGGAGGAAGTGTGGGCTTCAGTACCCATGGGCCGGGAAGGAATGAGTGTGTGCATCTGTACCTCTAGGGAGGTGAGGGTGGCAGTGTGGGCCTCAGCTACCCCAGCGCAGGAAAGGAGGGAGTTTGGGCCTCAGTACCCCAGGGCGGGGAAGGTGTGAGCGAGTGTGGGCCTCAGTACCCCCTGATAGAGAGAGAGTGAGTGTGGGCGTCAGTACCGCCATGGCAGGGAGTCAGTGTGGGCCTAAGCATCCTCAGGGCAGTGTGGGTGAGAGTATGGGCCTCAGTACAACCAGGGAGGGAGTGAGGGAGTGTGGGCCTTAATACCCCTAGTGCAGAGAGGGATGGAGTCTGGGCCTCAGAACCCACAGATAGGAAGGGAGTGTGGGCCACAGTAGCCCCAGGGCAGTGAGGGAGGGAGGGAGCGTGAGCCTCAATACTCCCAGGTAGAGAGGCAGGGAGGGAGTGTGGGCCTCAGTACCACAAGGGAAGAGAGGGAGGGAGTGTGGGCCTCAGTACCTCCAGGGCAGGGAGGATGGCAGTGAGGGCCTCAGTAACTCCAGTGCTGGAAGGGAGGGGGTGTGGGCCTCATTACCTCCCGTGTTGGGAGGAAGGTAGTGGGTGTGGTTCCTAGTACCACCAGGGCAGTGATGGAGGGAGGGAGTGTGGGCCTCAGTACCTTCAGGGTAGAGAGGGAGGGAGGGAGTGTGGGCCTCAGTACCTCCAGGGCCGGTAGGGAGGGTGTGCCTCAGTACCACAAAGCCAGAGAGGGAGGTAGTGTGGGCCTCAGTACCGCCAGGGCAGAGATGGAGTGAGGGAGTGTGAGCCTCAGTACTTCCAGGGCAGAGAGGGAGGGAGGTAGTGTGGGCCTCAATACCCCCAGTCAGAGCGGTAGGGAGGGAGTGTGGGCCTCAGTACCACAAAGCAAGGGAGGGAGGGAGTGTGACCCTCATTAACCCCAGAGCAGTGTGTGAGTGAATGTGGGCCGCAGTACCTCCAGGACAGGGAGGGAGGGGGGTAGGCCTCAGTACCCCAGGGCAGGGATGGAGGGAGTGTGGGCCTCAGTACCTCCAGGGCAGTTAGGGAGTGCGGTCCTCAGTACGTCCAGGGAGGGAGGGAGAGAGTGTGGGCATCAGTACCACAAAACCAGGGAGGGATGGAGTGTGGGCATAGCACCCACAGGGCAGGGAGGGAGGAACTGTGTGCCTCAGTACCTCCAGGGCAAGGAGGGAGGGAGTGTGTGCATCAGTACTCTCGGGAAGGAGGGGAGGAGTATGGACCTCAGAACCCCCAGCGCAGGGAGGGAGGGAACGAGTAGTGAATTGAGGGACGTTGTGTGGGCCTCAATTTCCGGAGGGAGGAAGGGAGGGAGTGTGATCCTCAGTGTTCACTGCGCAGGGAGTGAGGGAGTTTGGGCCTCAGTACCCCCAGGGTAGGGTGGGAGGGTGTGTGGGCCTCAATACCTCCAGTGCAGGGAGGGAGGGAGTGTGGGCCTCAGTACACCCAGGGTAGTGAGGGAGGGAGGGAGTGTGGGCCTCAGTACCGCCAGGGCAGAGTGGGAGGGAGGGAGTGTGGGTCACAGTACCCGAAAGGCAGGGAGGGAGTGAGTGTGGCTCTCAGTACCCCCAGGGCAGGTAGAGAGGGAGTGTGGGCCTCAGGACTCCCAGGGAAGGTAGAGAGGTAGTTTGGGCCTTAATACCCCCAGGGCAGGTAGAGAGGGAGTGTGGGCCTCAGTACCCCCAGGGCAGGTAGAGAGGGAGTGTGGGCCTCAGTACCCACAGGGCAGGGAGGGAGTGATGGAGGTAGTATGGGCCTCAGTACCCCCAGGGCAGGGTGGGAGTGAGGGAGGTAGTATGGGCCTCAGTACTCCCAGGACAGGGAGACAGGGAGGGAATGTGGGCCTCAGTAACACCAGCACAGGGAGGGAGGGAGGGAGTGCGGGCCTCAGTACCTCGAGGGCCGGGAGGGAGGAAGGGAGTGTGGGCCTCAGTACCCCGAGGGCAGAGAGGAAGGGAGGGATTGTGCGCAACGGTACCCACAGGAAGGGAGATAGAGTGTGTGGGCCTCAGTACCTTCTGTACAGGTATGTAGGGAGATTGGGCCTCAGTACCTCCAGTTGGGGAGGGAGGGAGTATGGGCATCATTACCCCCAGGGCAGGGAGGTAGGGAGGGATTGTGGGCTTCAGTACGCCCAGTTATTGAGGGAGTGTGGGCCACCGTATCCCCAGGGCAGGGAGGGATTTTGGGCCTCAGTACCCCGAGGAAAGGGAGGAAGGAAGTGAGAGTGGGCCTCAGGATCCCCAGGGCAGGGAGGGAGTGAGTGTAGCCTCAGGACCCACAGGGCAGGGAGGGAGGGAGTGTGGTCCTTAGTACCCCCAGGGCAGGGAGTGAGCGTGAGTGGGCCTCAGTACCTCTAAGGAGCGAGGTATTGTGGGTCTCTACCTCCAGGGCAGCGAGGGAGGGAGCCTGGGCCTCCGTACACCCAGGGTTGGGAGGGAGGGAGGGAGTGTGGATGTCAGTACCCCAGGGCAGCGAGGCAGGGAGTTTGGGCCTCAGGACACCCAGGTCAGAGTGTGAGGGAGTGTGGGCCTCAGTACTCCCAGGGCAGGGAGTGAGCGTGAGGAGGCCTCAGTATCTCCAAGGAGCGAGGGATTATGGGCCTCTACCCCCAGTGCAGGGAGGGAGGGAGTCTGGGCCTCCATACACCCAGGGTTGGGATGTTATGGTGGGAGTGTGGGTCTCAGTACCCCAGGGCAGCGAGTGAGGGAATGTGGGCTTCAGGACACCCAGGTTAGCAAAGGAGGGAGTGTGGACCTCAGGACACGCAGGGCATGTAGTGAGGGCGTGTGGGCCTCAGTACTCCCAGGACAGGGAGGGAGGGAGGGGGTGTTGGCCAAAGTACCCCCAGAGCAGGTAGGGATGGTGTGTGGACCTCAGTTCCCCCAAAGAGGTAGGGAGGGTGTGTGGGCCTCTGTACCCACAGGGAGGGAGAGAGGGAGTGTGGAGCTCAGCACACCCAGCTCAGAGAGGGAGGGAGATTGGGCCTCAGTACCTCCAGGGGAGGAGGGAGGGTGTATGGGCCTCAGTATCCTCAGGGCAGGGAGGTAGGTTGGGAATGTGGGCCTAAGTACCCCCAGAGAAGGGAGTGAGTGTGGGCCTGTGTACCCCCAGGGCAGAGAGGGAGTTTGGACCTCAGTACCTCGAGGACAGGGAGGAAGGAAGTGAGAGTGGGCCTCAGGATCCCCAGAACACGGAGCGAGAGTGGGCCTCAGAACCCCTGGGCAGGTAGGGAGGAAGTGTGGCCTCAGTACACCCAGGGCAGAGAGGCAGGGAGTGTGAACCTCAGTACCCGCAACAGGGAGGAAATGTGGGCCTTAGTACCCCCAGGGCAGAGACAGATGGAGTGTGCGCCTCAGTACCCCGACGGCAGTGACGGAGATAGTGTGGGCCTCAGGAACGCCAGGGCAAGGAGGGAGGGAGTGTGGGTCTCAGCACCCCCAGGGCAGGGAAGTAGGGAGTGTGACCTTAGTACCCCGAGGGTAGGGAGGGAGTGAGTGTGGGCCTCAGTACCTCCAGGTCAGGGAGGGAGGGAGCTTTAGCCTCAGTACCTCCAGGGCAGGGAGTGAGTGACGGCCTCAGTATCTCCATGGAGGGAGAACGGTGGTAAGGGCCTCAATATCCCCAGCGCAGCGAGGGAGGGAGTGTGGGCCTCAGTACTACCAGGGAGGGAGAGAGGGAAAGTGCGACTCACTACCCCCTGGGCAGGTAGAGAGGGACTGTGGGCCTCAGTGCCCCCAGGGAGGGAGGGAAGGAGTGTGGGACTCAGTACCTCCTGTGGAGGGATGCTGGGTGTGCAGGCCTCAGTACCCCCAGGGCAGGGAAGGACGGTGTGTGGGCCTCAGTACCCCCAGGGCAGTCAGGAACGGAGTGTGGGCCTCAGTACCCTCAGGGCAAGTAGAGAGGGACTGTGGGCCTCAGTGCCCCCAGCGAGTGTGGGAGGGATGTGGGCCACAGTACCCCCGGGGGGGAGGGAGGGAGTAAGGGCCTCAGTACCCGCAGGGAGGGAGAGAGGGAGTGTGGACTGCAGCACACCCAGCTCAGAGAGGGAGGGAGATTGGGCCACAGTACCTCCAGGGGAGGAGGGAGGGTGTTGGGCCTCAGTATCCCCAGGGCAGGGAGGTAGGTTGGGAATGTGGGCCTCAGTTCCCCCAGAGAAGGGAGTGAGTGTGGGCCTGTGTACCCCCAGGGCAGAGAGGGCCGCAGTGTGGGCCTCAGTACGCCCAGATATTGAGGGAGTTTGCACTCTTTATCCCCAGGGCAGGGAGGGAGTTTGGGGCACAGTACCCGGAGGACACGGAGGAAGGAAGTGAGTGTGGGCCTCAGGACCGCAGGGCAGGGAGGGAGGGAGTGTAGCCTCAGTACCCCGAGGGCAGGGAGGGAGGGAGTGTGGTCCTCAATATTCCCAGGGCAGGGAGTGAGCGTGACTGGGCCTCAGTACCTCCAAGGAGCGAGGGATTGTGGGCCTCTACCCCCAGGGCAGAGAGGAAGGGAGTCTGGGCCTCCGTACACCCAGAGTTGGGAGGGAGGGAGGGAGGGTGGGTCTCAGTACCCAGTGGGCAGGGAGGGAGTCAGTGTTAGCCTCAGGACCCCCAGGCCAGAGAGGGAGGGAGTGTGGGCCTCAGTACACACAGAGTGGGGAGGGAGGGAGCTTGGGCCTCAGTACCACAAGGCCAGGGAGGGAGGGAGTGTGGGCCTCAGTACCACAAGGCCAGGGAGGGAGGGAGTGTGTGCCTCAGGACTCCCATGGCAGTGAGGGAGTGCGAGACTCAGTACCCCCAGGGTGGGGAGGGAGGGAGCTTGGGCCTCAGTACCCCGAGGGCAGAGAATGATTGAGTGTGGGCCTCAGTAACCCAAGGATAGGGAGGGAGGGAGTGAGAGTGGGCCTCAGGACCCCGAGGGCAGGGAGGGAGGGAGTGTGGGCCTCACTACCCACAATGAAGGAAGACAGGGAGAGTGGGCCTCAGGAACTCCAGAGTAGGTAGGGAGGGAGTGTGGGCCTCTGTACCCCCATGGCAGGGAGGGAGTTTGGGTCTCAGTACCCCCAGGGAGGGAGAGAAGGAGTGTGGGCCTCAGTATACCGTGGGAGGGAGAGATAGAGTGTGTGCCTCAGTACCCCGAGGGCAGAGAGGGACGAAGTTTGGGTCTAATTACCTCCCGATACGGAAGGAGTGTGGGCTTCAGTATCCCCAGGGCAGGGAGGGAGGGAGAGAGGTAGTGTGGGCCTCAGCACCCCCAGGGTAGCGAGGGAGTTTGGGCCTCAGTATCCCCATGGTAGCGAGGGAGTGAGTGTGAGTCTCAATAACTCAAGGGCAGGGAGGGAGGGAGGGTGGGCCTCAGTTTCCCCATGGTAGGGAGGGAGGGCGTGTGCAACTCAGTACCCCCACGGTAGGGAGGGAGGGAGTGTGCGCCTCAGTACCCTTAGAGCATGGAGGGAGGGAGTTTGGGGCTCAGTACCCCTAGAGCATGGAGGGAGGGAGTTTGGGCCTCAGTACTGCCAGTGCAGGGAGCGAGGGAGAGTTGGCATTAGTAGCCCCAGGGAAGGTAGTGAGCGACTGTGGGCCTCTGTATCCCGAGGGTAGGAAGGGAAGAAATGAGATTGGGGCTCAGGTCCCCCAGCACAGGGAGGGAGGGAGTGTGGACCTCAGTACCACCAGGGCAGAGAGGGATGGAGTTTGGGCCTCAGTACCCCGAGGAAAGGTAGGGAGTTTTTGAGTGTGCGCTTCAGTACCCCCAGTGCACAGTAGGATTTGGGCCTCTGCACCCCCAGGGCAGTGAAGATGGGATTATGGGCCTCAGTTTCCTCAGGGCAGTGAGGGTGTGAGTGTGGGTCTCAGTTCCCTCAGGGCAGTGAGGGTGGGAGTGTGGGTCTCAGGACGCCCAGGGCAAGGTGTGAGGAGTGTGGGCCTCAGTACCGTGAAGGAAGGGAGGGAGTGAGGGATAGTGCGCCTCAGTGCCACCAGGGAATGGAGGGAGGGAGTGTGAGTCTCGTTACCCCGAGGGCAGTGAGTGAGGTAGTGTGGGGCTCAGTACCCCCAGTTTAGGGAGCGAGTGAGTGTGGGCCTCAATACCTCCAGGGCAGGGAGTGATGGAATGCCTTGGCAGGGAGGGAGGCAGTGTGGGCCTCAGGACAGCCGAGCGGGAAGGGAGAGAGAGTGGGACTCAGTGACCCCAGGGCAGGTAGGGATGGATGTGGGCCTCAGTATCCCGAGGGAAAGAGAGGAGGTAGCATGGGCCAGAGTGAACCCAGGGCAGGTAGGGTGGGCGCGTGGACCTCAGTACCCCGAAGGCAGGGGCGGAGGGAGTGTGGGCGTCAGTACCAGCAGGGCAGGGAGTGAGGGGTTGTGGGCCTCAGTACCCGGAGAGAGGTAGGGTGTGTAGGCCTCAGTACCACGAGGGCAAGGAGCGAGTGTGGGCCTCAGTACGTCTCGGGCATGGAGGGAGTGAAGAAGTATGGGCCTCAGTACTCCCAGGGAGGGAGAGGTGTAGTGTGGGCCTCAGTCCCCCCAGGGAAGAGAGCGACGGAGTGTGGGCCTCAGTACCGCCAGGGCTGGTAGGGAGGGATGGAGGGAGGGAGTGTGGGACTCAGTACCTCCAGGGCAGGGAGGGAGGGAGTATGGGCCTCAGTACCCCCAGGGAAGGGAGGGAGGGAGGGTGGCAGTGTGGGCCTCAGTGTTCCCAGGGCAGCGAAGGAGGGATTGTGGGCCACAGTACTCCTCGGGCAGGGAGGGAGGGATTGTGGACATCAGTACCCCCAGGGCAGGGCGGGAGGGTATGTGAGTCTCAGAACTCTCAGGGCAAGGAGGGAGGGAGTTTGGGCCTCAGTATCCCCAGGGCAGGGAGGGAGCAAGGGAATGTTTGCCTCAGCAATCCAAGTGCAGGGAGTGAGCGAGTGTGGGCCTCAGTACATCAAGGATAGGAAGGGAGGGAGTGTGTGCCTCAGTACCTCCAGGGCAGGGAGGATGGGAGTATGGGCCTCAGGTCCCCCAGGACAGGAAAGGAGGGAGTTTGGGCCTCAGTACCCCAGGGCGGGGAATGAATGAGACAGTGTGAGCCTCAGTATCCACAAGGAGGGAGAGAGGGAGTGAGGCCCTCAATATCCCCCAGGTAGGGAGGGAGTGAGTGTGGGCCTCAGGAACCTCAGGGCAGGGTGGTTAGGAGTATGGGCCTCAGTACGCCCAGGGAGGGAGTGAGGGAGTATGGGCCGCAGTACACCCAGTGCAGAGAGGGATGGAGTCTGCGCATCATTACCCCCAGGACAGGGAGGCAGGGAGGGAATGCGAGTCCCCATACCCCAGGGCAGGGATGGAGGAAATGTAGGCTTCAGTACCATCTGGGCAGGGAAGGTGGGATTGCGGGCCTCAGTCCCCCAGGGCAGGGAAGGTGGGATTGTGGGACTCAGCACCCCCAGGGCAGGGAGGGAGGGATGGAGTGTGGCTCTCAGTATCCCCAGGGCAATGTGGGAAAAGTGTGGGCCTCAATACCACGAAGGCATGGAGGGTGGGAGAAACAGTGGGCATCAGTACCATCAGGGCAGGAATGGAAGGAGCGAATGTGAGCCTCATTACTCCGAGGGCAGGAAGGCAGGGAGGCGAGTGTGAGCCTCATTACCCCGAGGGCAGTGAGTGAGATAGTGTGGGCCTCAGTACCCCCAGTTTAGGGAGCGAGGGAGTGTGGGCCTCAATATCTCCAGGGCAGGGATGCAGGGAATGCTAATGCAGGGAGGGAGGTATGTAGGCCTTAGTAACAACAGGTCAGAGTGTGAGGGATTGTGGGCCTCAGTATCATCAGTGAGAGAGGGAGGGAGTTAGAGTGGGCCTCAGAACCCCGACGGCGGGAGGGAGCGAGTGTGGGCCTCAGTACTCCCAGGGCAGGGAGGGAGGGAGTGTGGGCCTCATGTCCCCCAGGGCAGGAAAGGAGGGAGTGTGGGCCACAGTACCCCAGTGCACGGAAGGAGTGACCAAGTGTGGGCCTCAGTACCCCCAGGGAAGGAGAAAGGGAGTATGGACCTCAATAATCCCCAGATAGGCAGGGAATGTGGGGCTCAGTATCACCGCGGCAGGGAGAGACAGTGGGACTCAGTAATCCCAGGGCAGGTAGAGAGGGAGTGTGGGCCTCAGCACCCCCAGGGCAGTGAGGGAGAGATTGTGGGCCTTAGTACCTGAAGAGAGGGATGGTGTGTGGGCTTCAGTAATCCCAGGATAGGGACAGAGTGAGAGTGGGCCCAGTACCCCAAGGGAGGGAAGGGGTCTGGGCCTCAGTACTCCAGGGCAGTGAGGGAGAGAGTTTGGTCGTCAGGACCCCTAGGGCAGTGAGGGAGAGAGTTTGGGCCTCAGGACCCCCAGGGCAGTGAGAGAGAGAGGGTGGGCCTCAGTACCCCCAGGGCAGTGAGAGAGAGAGTGTAGGCCTCAGGACCCCCAGCGCATTGAGGGAGGGAGTGCGGGCCTCAGTAAACCAGCGCAGTGAGTGAGGCAGGGAGTGTGGGCTTCAGTACCCCCAGGTCAGATTGTGAGGGAGTTGGGCCTCAGTACTCCCAGGGCAGGGAGTGAGCGTGAGTGGGCCTCTGTACCTCCAAGCAGCGAGGGATTGTGGACCTCTACCCACAGGGTAGGGAGGGAGAGAGTCTGGGCCTCCGTACATCCAGGGTTGTGAGGGAGGGAGTGTGGGTCTCAGTACCCCAGAACAGGGAGGGAGGTAGTATGGGCCTCAGGACACCCAGGGCAGTGAAGGAGGGAGTGTGGACCTCAGGAATCGCAGGGCAGGTAGTGAGGGAGGCAAAGGGTGTGGGCCTCTCTACCCCCAGAAGAGGGAGGTAGGGGGTGAGTGTTGGCCACAGTAACCCCAGAGCAGATAGGGAGGGTGTGTGCACCTCAGTTCTCTCAAAGAGGGAGGATGAGAGTGTGGGCATCTGTCCCCCAAGGGCAGGGAGAGAATGGGCCTCAGTATCCTTGGGCAGGTAGGGAGGAAGTGTGGCCTCAGTACACCCAGGGTAGAGAGGATGGGAGTGAGCGCCTCAGTACCCCCAGACAGGGAGGTAATGTGGGTCTCAGTACCCCCAGGGCAGAGACGGATGGGGTGTGGCCCACAGTACACCCGTGGCAGGGAGGGAGGGATGCAAAGTGTATGGGAAGGGAGGGATCGTGTGTTGGCCTCATTACCCCCACGGCAGTGAGGGAGGAAGTTTGGGCTTCAGTACTCCATGGGCAGGGACGGAGGGAGGGAGTGCGGGCTTCAGTACCCCAGTGTAGCGAGGGAGGGACTCAGTACCCGCAGGGTAAGGAGGGATGGAGTATGGGCCTGAGAACAATCAGGGCAGCGAAGGATGGAGTGTGGGCCTCAGTAATCCCAGGGCAGTGAGTGAGGAAGTGTAGTACTCAGTACCCCCAGTGCAGGGAGGGAGGGAGTGTGTGCCTCAGTACCCCCAGGACAGGGAGGGAGGCCGCGATTGTGGTCCTCAGTACCTCCAGGTGAGGAAAGGAGGGAGTACCTGGGCAGGTAGAGAGGGAGTGTGGGCCGCAGGATCCCGAGAACAAGGAGTGAGTGATTGAGAGACTGCCACAGGACACCCAGGGAAGTGATGGAGTGAATGTGGGCTTCAGTACCTCCAGGGCTGGGAGGGAGTGAGGGCCTCAGTAACTCCAGAGAGGGAGTGAGGGTCTCTGTATCTCCAGTGAAGGAGGGAGGGATGGAGTGTGGGACTCATAACCCTCTGGGCACAGAGCGAGGGAGTGAGTGTGGGCCTCAGTACCCCGAGGGCAGGGAGAGAGGGAGGCAGTGTGGGCCTCAGTACCCACAGGGCTGTGAGTGAGGGACTGAGGTCCTCAGTACCGCCAGGGCAGGCAGGGAGGGAGTGAGTGCCTCAGTAGTCACAGGGCAGTGATGGTAGGTACGTGGGCCTCAATACCCCCAGGGCAGGGAGGGAGTGTGGGCCTCAGTAGCCCCAGGGCAGGGTGGGAGGGAGAGTGGGCCTCAGTACCTCCAGGGCAGGGAAGGAGTGTGGGCCTCAGTACCTCCAGAGCAGACAAGGAGTGTGGGCCTCAGTAGCCCCAGGACAGGGAGGGAGTGAGGAAGTGTGGCCTCAGTACCCCGAGGTCAGGGAGTGAGGGAGAGTGGGCCTCAGTACCACAGGGCAGGGAGGGAGGGAGTGTGGGCCTCAGTAGCCCCAGGGCAGGGAGGGAGGGATTGTGGGCCTCAGTACATCCAGGGCAGGGAGGGTGTCAGTTTGGGCCTCAGGACCCCCAGGGCAGGGAGCGAGGGAGCTTGGGCCTCTGTACCACAAGGCCAGGGGTGAGGGAGAGTGGGCCTCAGGACCCACAGGGAAGGGAGGGAGGGAGTTTGGGCGTCAATTCCACAAGGCCAGGGAGGGAGGGAGTGTGTGCCTGAGGACCCCCAGGGCAGTGAGGGAGTGTTTGCCTCAGTACCCGAAGGGCAGAGAGGAAAGTGAGCCTCAGTAACCCCAGGGTTGGTTAGTGAATGAGCTTGGGGCTCATTACCACAAGGCCAGGGAGGGAGGGAGCTTGGGCCTCAGTACCCCCAGGGCAGAGAGTGAGTGAGTGTGGACCTCAGTAACACAAGAATAGGGAGGGAGGGAGGGAGTGTGGGCCTCACTACCACCAGTGCATGAAGGCAGGGAGTGTGGGCCTCAGTACCCAGAGAGAGGTACGGAGTGTGGGCCTCAGAAACCCCAAGGCAGGGTGGGAGTTTGGGCCTCAGTACCTCTAGTGCATGGAAAGAGTAAGGAAGAGTGGGCCTCAGTAACACAAGGGAGGTAGATAGGTAGTGTGGGCCTCAGTACCACTAAGGCAGGTTGGAAGGGAGGGAGAGTGGGCCTCACTACTACCAGGGCAGGGATGGAGGGAGGGAGTGTGAGCCTCATTACCCCGAGGGCAGTGAGTGAGGTAGTGTGGGCCTCAGTACACACAGTTTAGGGAGCAAGTGAGTGTGGGCCTCAATACCTCCAGGGCATTGAGGGAGGGTGTGCCCTGACAGGGAGGCAGGCAGTGTGGGCCTCAGTAACACCAGGTCAGAGTGTGAGTGAGTGTGGGCCTCAGTATCCCCAGCGTGGGAGGGAGAGTGTTCGTGTGGGTCTCAGGACCCCGAGGGTGGTAGGGGGCAAGTGTGGGTCTCAGTACCCCAAGGTAGGGAGCCTGAGACTGTGGGCCTCAGTACCACCAGGACACTGAGGTAGGGAGTGTAGACCTCAGGATCGCCGAGCAGGAAGGGAGGGAGTGTGGGCCTCAGTACCCCAGGCAGGGAGCGAGGGAGTGTGGGCCTTAGTACCTCCAGGGCAGGGAAGGAGTGAGCAAGTGTGGGCCTCAGTACCCCCAGGGAGCGAGAGAGCGAGTGTTGGGCTTAGTAATCCCAGGGCAGGGAGAGAGGTGGGACTTAGTGATCCAGGGCAGATAGGGTGGGAGTGTGGGCCTCAGTGTCCCGAGGGCCGGGTAGGATGGAGCGTGTGCCACAGTGGCCCCAGGGCAGGTAGAGTGGGTGCGTGGACCTCAGTACCCGGAGAGAGGTCGGGAGTATTGGCCTCAGTCCCCCCAGGGCAGGGAGGGAGTGTGGGCCTCAGTAACACTAGGTCATGGAGGGAATGAGGAAGTATGTGCCCCCAGGGCAGTGAGAGACGGAGTTTGGGCCTAAGTACACCCCGATAGGGAGGGAGTGTGTGCCTCAGTACCCCCAGGGCAGTGAGGGAGGGAGAGAGGTAGTGTGGGCCTCAGCATCCCCAGGGTAGGGCGGGAGTTTGGGCCTCAGTACCCGCAGGGAGTGTGGTTGGGCCTCAGTATCCCCACGGTAGGGAGGGAGGGCATGTGAGTCTCAGTAACCCCAGGGCAGGGAGGGAGGGAGGGTGGGCCTCAGATTCCCCTCGGTAAGGAGAGACTGCGTGAGGGCCTCAGTACCCCCATGGCATGGAGGGACGGAGTGTGCGCCTCAGTACCCCGAGGGCAAGGAGAGAGAGTGGGAATTAGTGACGCCAGGTCAGGTAGGGAGGGAGTGTGGTCCTCAGTATCCCGAGGGCCGGGTAGGAGGGAGCATGGGCCACAGTGACCCCAGGGCAGATAGGGTGGGCACGTGGACCTCAGTACCCCGAGGTAAGGGGTGGAGGGATTGTGTGCTTCAGTACCACCAGGGCAGGGAGGGAGGGAGTGTGGGCATCAGCACCCGGAGAGAGGTAGGGAGTGTTGGCCTCAGTACCCCCAGGGCAGGGAGAGAGTGTGGGGCTCAGTACATCTAGGGCATGGAGGGAGTGAGGAAGTATGGGCCTCAGTCACCCCAGGGAAGAGAGCGACGGAGTGTGGGCATTAGTACCCCCAGGGCAGGGAGGGGGGTAGGGAGGGAGTGTGGGCCTCAGTACCCGCAGGGCAGGGAGGGTGTGTGGGCCTCAGTGTTCCCAGGGCTGGGAGGGAGCGATTGTGGACCTCAGTACCCCAGGGCAGGGAGAGAGGGAGGGAATGTGAGTCTCAGTACCCCCTTGGCAAGGAGCGAGGGAGTTTGGTCCTCAGTACCCCCAAGGCTGGGAGGGAGCGAGGGACTTTTTGCCTCATTACCTCCAGTGCAGGGAGGGAGCGAGTGTGGGCCTCATGTCCCCCAGGGCAGGAAAGGAGGGAGTGTATGATTCACTACCCCAGGGCAGTGAAGGAGTGAGCAACTGTGGGCCTCAGTACTCCCAGGGAGGGAGAGTGGGAGTGTGGGTCTCAATAGCCCGCAAATAGGAAGGGAGTGTGGGACTTAGTACCCCCACGGCAGGGAGAGAAAGTGGGACTCAGTAAACCATGGGCAGGTAGGGAGTGAGTGTGGGACTCAGGACCCCCAGGGCAGTGAGAGAGAGAGTGTGGGCCTTAGTACCTGGATTAGGGAGGGAGTGTGGGCTTCATTAATCACAGGACAGGGACAGAGTAAGAGTGGATCCAGTACCCCCAGGGAGGGAGCGAGTGTGGGCCTCAGTACTCCAAGGGCAGGGAAGGAGGGAGTGTGGGCCTCAGTACCCCAAGGGCAGGAAGGGAGCGAGTGTGGGCCTCAGTACCACAAGGGTCAGGGAAGGAGGGAGTGTGGGCTTCAGTACCCATGGGCCACGAAGGAATGAGTGTGTGCCTCTGTACCTTCAGGGAGGTGAGTGTGGGAGTGTGGGCTTCAGGTACCGCAGGGCAGGAAAGGAGGGAGTTTGGGCCTCAGTACCACAGGGCGGGGAAGGTGTGAGCGAGTGTGGGCCTCAGTACCCCATGATAGAGAGAGAGTGAGTGTGGGCGTCAGTACCGCCATGGCAGGGAGTGAGTGTGGGCCTAAGCATCCTCAGGGCAGTGTGGTTGGGAGTATGGGCCTCAGTACAACCAGGGAGGGAGTGAGGGAGCGTGGGCCTTAATACCCCTAGTGCAGAGAGGGATGGAGTCTGGGCCTCAGTACCCACAGATAGGAAGGGAGAGTGGGCCACAGTCGCCCCAGGACAGGCAGGGAGGGAGGGAGTGTTAGTCGCAGTACCCCAGGGCAGGGAGGGAGAAACTGTGGGCCTCAGTACCCTCAGGCAGAGAAGGATTGGATTGTGGGCTTCAGTACCCTCGGGGCAGGGAAGGTGGGATTGTGGGCCTCAGCACCCCCAGGCAGGAAGGAAGGGAGGGAGTGTGTGCCTCAGTACACCCAGGGCAAGGTGGGAGAAGTGAGGGCCTCAATACCACGAAGGCAGGGATTGAAGGAGGGAGAGTGGGCCTCAGTACAATCAGGGCAGGAATGGAGGGAGGGAGCGTGACTCTCATTACCCCGAGATCAGGAAGACAAAGAGGCGAGTGTGAGCCTCATTACCCCGAGGGCAGTGATCGAGATAGTGTGGGCCTCAGAACCCCCAGTTTAGGGAGGATGGGAGTGAAGGCCTCAATACCTCCAGGGAAGGGAGGGCGGGAGTGTTAATGCAGTGAGGGCGGAACTTTGGGCCTCAGTAACATCAGGTCTGGGTGTGAGGGAGTGTGGGCCTCAGTATCATCAGGTCAGAGTGTGAGGGCGTGTGGACCTCAGTATCACCAGCAAGCGAAGAAGTGAGTTAGAGTGGGCCTCAGGACCCCGATGGTGAGAGTGAGCAAGTGTGGGCCTCAGTTCCTCCAGGGCAGGGAGGGAGGGAGTGTGGACCTCAGTTCCTCCAGGGCAGGGAGGGAGGGAGTGTGGGCCTCAGTACCCACAGGACAGGGAGGGTGGGAGTGTTGGCATCAGTACACCCAGGACAGGGAGAGAGGGAGTGTGGGCCTCAGTACCCCCAGGGCAGGGAAGGAGAGAGTGTGGGCCTCAGTATCGCCAGGGCAGGGAGGGAGTGTGTGTGGGCCTCAGGAACCCCAGGGCAGTGATGGAGAGAGTGTGGGCCTCAGGACCCCCAGGGCAGTGAGGGAGAGAGTGTGGGCCTCAGTACGCCCAGGGCAGGGAGGGAGTGTGGGCGTCAGTACCACAAGGCCCAGGAGGGAGTATGAGCCTTATTACCCCCAGGCTAGGGAGGGAGGGAGATTGGGCCTCAGTACCCCAGGGCAGGGAGTGAGGGAGTGTGGGCCTCTGTACCCCCAGGACAAGGAGGGAGGGAGTGTGTGCCTCAGTTCCCCTGGCAGGTAGGGTTGGGCATGTGGGCTTCATTACCCCGAGGGCAGGGCAGGACGTAGAGTGGGTCTCACTACCACCAGGCCAGGAAGGGAGGGAGGGTGTGTTGGCCTCTGCACCACCAGACCAGTGTGGGAGGGAGTGTGAGCCTCATTACCCTCAGGGCAGGGAGGAAGGGTATGAGAGTGTGCATCAGGACACTGGGCGCGGGTAGGGAGCGAGTGTGGGCCTCAGTACCTCCAGGGCAGGGAGGGAGGGAGTGTGACCTCAGTACCTCTAGGGTAGGGAGGGCGGGAGTGTGGGCCTCAGTATACCCAGGGCAGGGAGGGAGACAGTGTGGGCCTCAGTATCTCCAGGGCATGGAGGGAGGGAGTGCCTGAGGCGGGAGGCAGGGAGTGTGGGCCTCACTAACCCCAGGGCAGGGAGGGAGGGAGGGAGTTTGGGCCTCATTACACGCAGAAAAGGGAAGGAAGGACCATGGGCCTCAGGTCCCCCAGTGCAGGAAGTATTGTAGTGTGGGCCTCAGCAGCTCCAGGGAATGGAAGGCTTGAGCAAGTGTGGGCGTCAGTACCCCACGGGAGCGAGAGAGTGAGTGTGGTCCTCAGTAACTCCAGGCAGGGAGAGAGGGAGTGTGTGCCTCAGTACCTCCAGGCAGGGAGAGAGGGAGTGTGTGCCTCAGTACCTTCAGGGCAGGAAGAGAGAGTGGGACTCAGTGACCCCAGGGCAGGTAGGGTGGGCGCGTGGACCTCAGTACTCCGAGGGCAGGGGCGGAGGGAGTGTGGCCCTCAGTACCAGGAGAGAGGTAGGGAGTGTTGGCCTCAGTATCCCCAGGGCAGGAAGGGAGTGTGAGTGGGCCTCAGGACCCAGTGGGCGGGAGGGAGCGATTGTGGGCCTCAGTACTCCAAGGGCAGGGAGGGAGGGAGTGTGGGCCTCAGTACCCCAGGGCAGGGAGGGAGGGAGTTTGGGCCTCAGTACTCCAAGGGCAGGGAGGGAGGGTGTGTGGGCCTCAGTACTGCCAGGGCAGGGAGGGAGCGAGGGAGTGTTTGTCTCAGTAGCCCCAGGGAAGGGAGTGAGCAGGTGTGGGCCTCAGTACCCCGAGGGTTGGAAGGGAGGGAATGAGAGTGGGGCTCAGGTCCACCAGCACAGGGAGGGAGGGAGTGTGGGCCTCAGTACCACCAGGGCTGAGAGGGAGGGAGTTTGGCCTCAGTAACCCGAGGAAAGGGAGGGAGGTAGTGAGTGTGGGCCTCAGTACCCCAACGGCACAGTAGGATGGTGGGCCTCTGCACCCCCAGGACAGAGAGGGAGGGAGTGTGGGTTTCAGTACCCTCAGAGAAAGGAAGGTGGGATTGTGGACCTCAGTACCCCCAGGCCAGGGAAGGTGGGATTGTGGGCCTCAGTTCCCTCAGGGCAGTGAGTGTGGGAGTGTGTGTCTCAGAACCCCCAGGGTACCGTGGGAGGATTATGGGCCACAGTACCACTAAGGCAGGTTGGAAGGGAGGGAGAGTGGGCCTCACTACCACCAGGGCAGGGATGGAGGGAGGGAGTGTGAGCCTCATTACCCCGAGGGCAGTGAGTGAGGTAGTGTGGGCCTCAGTACACACAGTTTAGGGAGCGAGTGAGTGTGGGCCTCAATAACTCCAGGGCATTGAGGGAGGGAGTGACCTGACAGGGAGGCAGGCAGTGTGGGCCTCAGTAACACCAGGTCAGAGTGTGAGTGAGTGTGGGCCTCAGTATCCCCAGCGTGGGAGGGAGAGTGTTCGTGTGGGTCTCAGGACCCCGAGGGTGGTAGGGGGCAAGTGTGGGTCTCACTACCCCAAGGTAGGGAGCCTGATACTGTGGGCCTCAGTACCACCAGGACAGTGAGGTAGGGAGTGTAGACCTCAGGATCACCAAGCAGGAAGGGAGGGAGTGTGGGCCTCAGTAATTCAGGCAGGGAGCGAGGGAGTGCGGGCCTCAGTACCTCCAGGGCAGGGAAGGAGTGAGCAAGTGTGGGCCTCAGTACCCCCAGAGAGCGAGAGTGAGTGTTGGGCTTAGTAATCCCAGGGCAGGGAGAGAGGTGGGACTTAGTGATCCAGGGCAGATAGGGTGGGAGTGTGGGCCTCAGTATCCCGAGGGCCGGGTAGGATTGAGCGTGTGCCACAGTGGCCCCAGGGCAGGTAGAGTGGGTGCGTGGACCTCAGTACCCCGAGGGCAGGGGCGGAGGGAGGATGGGCCTCAATACCAACAGGGCAGGGAAGGAGGGAGTTTGGTCCTCAGTACCCGGAGAGAGGTCGGGAGTGTTGGCCTCAGTCCCCCCAGGGCAGGGAGGGAGTGTGGGCCTCAGTAACACTAGGTCATGGAGGGAATGAGGAAGTATGTGCCACCAGGGCAGTGAGAGACGGAGTTTGGGCCTAAGTACACCCCGATAGGGAGGGAGTGTGGGCCTCAGTACCCCCAGGGCAGTGAGGGAGGGAGAGAGGTAGTGTGGGCCTCAGCATCCCCAGGGTAGGGAGGGAGTTTGGGCCTCAGTACCCGCAGGGAGTGTGGTTGGGCCTCAGTATCCCCACGGTAGGGAGGGAGGGCATGTGAGTCTCAGTAACCCCAGGGCAGGGAGGGAGGGAGGGTGGGCCTCAGTTTCCCCTCGGTAGGGAGAGACTGCGTGAGGGCCTCAGTACCCCCATGGCAGGGAGGGACGGAGTGTGCGCCTAAGTACGGCCAGTGCAGGGAGGGAGCGAGGGAGTGTTTGCCTCCGTAGCCCCAATGAAGGGAGAGAGCGAATGTGGGCCTCAGTACCCCGAGGGTCAGAAGGGACGGAATGCGATTGGGCCTCAGGTCCCCCAGCACAGGGAGGGAGGGAGTGTGGGCTTCAGTACCACCAGGGCAGAGAGGGAGGGAGTTTGGGCCTCAGTGCCCTTAGGAAAGTTAGGGAGGTAGTGATTGTGGGCCTCAGTACCCCACGGGCACAGCGGGATGCTGGGCCTCTGCTCCCCCAGGGCAGAGAGGGAGAGAGTGTGGGCTTCAGTACCCCGAGGGCAGGGAAGTTTGGATTGTGGGCCTCAGTTCCCTCAGGGCAGTGAGGGTGGGAGTTTGGGTCTCAGGTCTCCAGGGCAAGGTAGAAGGAGTATGGGCCTCAGTACCACTAAGGCACGGAGGGAGGGAGGGAGGGAGAAAGGGCCTCAGTACCACCAGGGCAGGGATGGAGGGAGGGAGTATGAGCCTTATTACCCCGAGGGCAGTGAGTGAGGTAGTGTGGGCCTCAGCACCCCCAGTTTAGGGAGCGAGTAAGTGTGTGCCTCAATACCACCAGGGCAGGGAGGGAGGCATTGTGGGCCTCAGTTTCCCCAGTGAGGGAGAGAGGGAGTTAGTGTGGGCTTCAGGACTCCAAGGGTGGTAGGAAGCGCGTGTGGGCCTCAGTACGCCAGGGCAGGGAGCCTGAGAGTGTGGGCCTCAGTACCCACAGGACAGGGAGGGAGGGAGTGTGGGCCGCAGTACACCAGGCAGGGAGAGCGGTAGTGTGGGCCTCAGTATCTCCAGGGCAGGGAAGGACTGAGCAATTGTGGGCCTCAGTACACCCAGGCAGGGAGAGATGGAGTGTGGGCCTCAGTGCCCCCAGGGCAGGGAGAGAGAGTGGGAATTAGTGACCCCAGGTTAGGTAGGGAGGGAGTGTGGTCCTCAGTATCCCGAGGGCCGGGTAGGAGGGAGCATGGGCCACAGTGACCCCAGGGCAGATAGGGTGGGCACGTGGACCTCAGTACACCGAGGTAAGGGGTGGAGGGATTGTGTGCTTCAGTACCACCAGGGCAGGGAGGGAGGGAGTGTGGGCATCAGCACCCGGAGAGAGCTAGGGAGTGTTGGCCTCAGTACCCCCAGGGCAGGGAGAGAGTGTGGGCCTCAGTACATCTAGGGCAAGGAGGGAGTGAGGAAGTATGGGCCTCAGACACCCCAGGGAAGAGAGCGACGGAGTGTGGGCCTCACTACATCCAGATAGGGAGGGAGTGTGGGCCTTAGTACCCCCAGGGCAGGGAGGGAGGGAGGGAGGGAGTGTGGGCCTCAGTACCCGCAGGGCAGGGAGGGTGTGTGGGCCTCATTGTTCCCAGGGCTGGGAGTGAGCGATTGTGGACCTCAGTACCCCAGGGCAGGGAGAGAGGGAGGGAATGTGGGTCTCAGTACCCCCTTGGCAAGGAGCGAGGGAGTTTGGCCCTCAGTACCCCCAAGGCTGGGAGGGAGCGAGGGACTGTTTGCCTCATTACCTCCAGTGCAGGGAGGGAGCGAGTGTGGGCCTCAGTACTCCCAGGGCAGGGAGGGAGGGAGTGTGGGCCTCATGTCCCCCAGGGCAGGAAATAGGGAGTGTATGACTCACTACCCCAGGGCAGTGAAGGAGTGAGCAACTGTGGGCCTCAGTACTCCCAGGGAGGGAGAGTGGGAGTGTGGGTCTCAATAGCCCCCAAATAGGGAGGGAGTGTGGGACTTAGTACCCCCACGGCAGGGAGAGAAAGTGGGACTCAGTAAACCATGGGCAGGTAGGGAGTGAGTGTGGGACTCAGGACCCCCAGGGCAGTGAGGGAGAGAGTGTGGGCCTTAGTACCTGGATTAGGGAGGGAGTGTGGGCTTCAGTAATTCCAGGCCAGGGACGGAGTGCGAATGGGCCCAGTACCCCCATGGAGGGAAGGAGTGTGGGCCTCAGTACTCCAGGGCAGTGAGAGAGAGAGTGTGGGCCTCAGGACCCCCAGGGCAGTGAGGGAGAGATTGTGGGCCTCAGGACCCACAGGGCATTGAGAGAGAGAGTGTGGGCCTCAGGACCCTCAGGGCAGTGAGGGATGGAGTTTGGGCCTCAGTACCCCTAGGGAAGGTAGGAAGGTAGCGAGTGTGAGCCTCAGTACCCCAAGGGCACAGCGGGATGGTGGGCCTCTGCTCCCCCAGTGCAGAGAGGGAGGGAGTTTGTGTCTCAGGACTCGAGGGCAAGGTCGGAGGAGTGTGGGCCTCAGTACCACTAAGGCACGGAGGGAAGGAGGGACGTAGAAAGGGCCTCAGTACCACCAGGGCAGGGATGGAGGGAGGGAGTGTGAGCCTCATTACCCCGAGGGCAGTGAGTGAGGTAGTGTGGGCCTCAGCACCCACAGATTAGGGAGCGAGTAAGTGTGTGCCTGAATACCACCAGGGCAGGGAGCGAGGCATTGTGGGCCTCAGTTTCCCCAGTGAGGGAGAGAGGGAGTTAGTGTGGGCCTCAGGACTCCAAGAGTGGTAGGAAGCGCGTGTGGGCCTCAGTACACCAGGGCAGGGAGCCTGAGAGTTTGGGCCTCAGTACCCACAGGACAGGGAGGGAGGGAGTGTGGGCTGCAGTACACCAGGCAGGGAGATCGGGAGTGTGGGCCTCAGTATTTCCAGGGCAGGGAAGGACTGAGCAAGTGTGGGCCTCAGTACACCCAGGCAGGGAGAGATGGAGTGTGGGCCTCAGTACCCCCAGGGCAGGGAGAGAGAGTGGGAATTAGTGACCCCAGGTCAGGTAGGGAGGGAGTGTGGTCCTCAGTATCCCGAGGGCCGGGTAGGAGGGAGCGTGGGCCACAGTGACCCCAGGGCAGATAGGAAGGGCACGTGTACCTCAGTACCCCGAGGTAAGGGGTGGAGGGATTGTGTGCTTCAGTACCACTAGGGCAGGGAGGGAGGGAGTGTGGGCATCAGCACCCGGAGAGAGGTAGGGAGTGTTGGCCTCAGTACCCCCAGGACAGGGAGAGAGTGTGGGCCTCAGTACATCTAGGGCATGGAGGGAGTGAGGAAGTATGGGCCTCAGTCACCCCAGGGAAGAGAGCGACGGAGTGTGGGCATTAGTACCCCCAGGGCAGGGAGGGAGGGAGGGAGGGAGTGTGGGCCTCAGTACCCGCAGGGCAGGGAGGGTGTGTGGGCCTCAGTGTTCCCAGGGCTGGGAGGGAGCGATTGTGGACCTCAGTACCGCAGGGCAGGGAGAGAGGGAGGGAATGTGAGTCTCAGTACCCCCTTGGCAAGGAGCGAGGGAGTTTGGTCCTCAGTACACCCAAGGCTGGGAGAGAGCGAGGGACTGCTTGCCTCATTACCTCCAGTGCAGGGAGGGAGCAAGTGTGGGCCTCATGTCCCCCAGGGCAGGAAAGGAGGGAGTGTATGACTCACTACCCCAGGGCAGTGAAGGAGTGAGCAACTGTGGGCCTCAGTATTCTCAGGGAGGGAGAGTGGGAGTGTGGGTCTCAATAGCCCCCAAATAGGGAGGGAGTGTGGGACTTAGTACCCCCACGGCAGGGAGAGAAAGTGGGACTCAGTAAACCATGGGCAGGTAGGGAGTGAGTGTGGGACTCAGGACCCCCAGGGCAGTGAGAGAGAGAGTGTGGGCCTTAGTACCTGGATTCGGGAGGGAGTGTGGGCTTCAGTAATTCCAGGCCAGGGACGGAGTGAGAATGGGCCCAGTACCCCCATGGAGGGAAGGAGTGTGGGCCTCAGTACTCCAGGGCAGTGAGGGAGAGAGTGTGGGCCTCAGGACCCCCAGGGCAGTGAGGGAGAGTGTGTGGGCCTTAGTACCTAGAGAGAGGGAGGGCGTATGGGCTTCAGTAATCACAGGACAGGGACAGAGTAAGAGTGGATCCAGTACCCCCAGGGAGGGAAGGAGTGTGGGCCTCAGTACTCCAGGGCAGTGAGGGAGAGAGTGTGGGCCTCAGGAACCCCAGGGCAGTGATGGAGAGAGTGTGGGCCTCAGGACCCCCTGGGCAGTGAGGGAGAGAGTGTGGGCCTCAGTATGCCCAGGGCAGGGAGGGAGGGAGAGGGGACATCAGTTGCACAAGGGCGTGGATGGAGGCAGTTTGGGCCTCAGTGCCCCTAGGGCAAGGTGGGAGGGAATGCGTGTAGGCCTCAGTACCCCCAGGTCTGAGAATGAGGGAATGTGGGCCACAGTACCCCAGGGCAGTGAGGGAGGAAGGGAATGTGTGTGGGCGTCTGTACCTCCAGGCCAGAGTGTGAGGGAGTTTGGGCCTCAGTAACCCAGGAAAGTGAGGGTGGGAGTGTGGACCTCAGTACCCGCAGGTCAGGGAGGGAGTGTGTGTCCCTAGTACCATATGGCCAGGGATCAAGTGAGTTTTGGCCTCAGTACCACCAGGGCATGGAGTATGGGCCTCAGTAACCCCAGAGCAGGATGTGAGCGAGTGTTGGCCTCAGTTCCTCCAGGGCAGGGAGGGAGAGTGGGCCTCAGTACCCCGAGCGCATGGAAGGGAATGTGTGTGGGCTTCAGTATACAAAGGGCAGTGGGGGAGGGAAGGATTGTGGGCCTCAGTACCCCCAGGGCAGTGGGGGATGGAGGGAGTGTAGGCCTCACTACCACCAGAGCAGGGAGGGTGGGGGTGTGGGCCTCAGTACCTGCAGGGCAGGGAAGGTGGGATTGTGGGCTTCAGTATTCCCAGGTCAGCGAGGGGGGGAGGGAGTGTGGGCCTCAGTAACTCCAGGGCAGGGTAGGTGGGAGTGTTGGCCTCAGTTCCCTCAGGGCAGTGACGATGTGAGTGTGGGTCCCAGGATTCTCAGTGCAAGGTGGGAGGAGTGTGGACCTCAGTACCACCAGGGCAGGGATGGAGTGAGGGAGTGTGAGCCTCATTACCCCGAGGGCAGTGAGTGAGGTAGTTTGGGCCTCAGTACCCCCAGTTTAGGGAGCGAGTGAGTGTGGGCCTCAATACCTCCAGGGCAGGGATGGAGGGAGGGCCTGGGCAGGGAGGGAGGCAGTGTGTGCCTCAGTACCACCAGGTCAGAGTGTGAGAGAGTGTGGGCCTCAGTTTCCCCAGCGAGTGAGGGAGGGAATTTGTGTGGGCATCAGGACCCCGAGGGTGGTAGGGAGCGAGTGTGGGCCTCAGTACCCCAAGGCAGGAAAGAAGGGAGTTTGGACATCAGTATCCCAGGGTGGGGTAGGAGCGTGCAAGTGTGCACCTCAGTACCCACAGAGAGGGAGATAGGGAGTGTGGGCCTCAGGATCCTCAGGCCAGTGTGGGCCGCAGCACCCCCAGATATGGAGAGAGTGTGGGCCTCAGTACCCCAGGACAGGGAGTGAGGGATTGTGGGCCTCAGTACCCCCAGGGCACGGAAGGTGGGATTGTGGGCCTCAATACCCCCAGGGCAAAGAATGTGCGATTGTGGGCCACAGCACCCCCAGGGCAGGGAGGGAGTGTGGGCGTGTGGGCCTCAGTACCTCCAAGGCAGGGAAGGTGGGATACTGGGCCTCAGCAGCCCCAGGGCAGGGAAGGAGGGAGGGAGGATGGGCCTCAGTACTCCCAGGGCAGGGAAGGTGGGTTTGTGGGCCTCAGCAGCCCCAGGGCAGGGAGGGAGGGTTTTGAGTGTGGGCCTCAGTACCCCCTGGGCAGGGAATGAAGAGTGTGCGGATCAGTACCCCCAGGGCAAGGAGGCAGAGAGTGTAGGCCTCAGTACCACCAGGGCAGGGAGGGAGAGAGTTTGGCCCTCAGTACCCCCAGGATAGGGAAAGAGGGAGTGCGGGATTCAGTACTCGGAGAGAGGGAGGAAGTGTGGGCCTCAGTATCCCCAGGGCAGTGAGGGAGAGAGTGTGGGCCTCAGTACCCCCAGGGCAGGGAGGGAGAGAGTGTGGGCCTCATTAATCCCATGGCAGCGAGAGTGGGAGTGTCGCTTTCAATACCACCAGGGCAAGGAGGTAGAGTGGGAGTGTGGGCCCCACTACCCACAGGGCAGGGAGTGAGGGAGGGAGTGTGGGCCTCAGTACCTCTAGGGCAGGGAGGGAGGTAGTGTTTGGGGAGGGAGACAGGCAGTGTGGGCCTCACTACCCCTAGGGCATGGAGGGAGGAAGGGAGTTTAGGCCTCAGTACCCACAGGGCAGGGAGGGAGGGAGTGTGGGCCTCATTCACCACGGCGAGGGAGGGAGGGAGCGAGTGTGACCCTCAGTACCCCCAGTTCTGAGTGTAAGGGAGTGTGGGCCTCGGTACCCCAGTGCAGGGAGGGAGGGAGTACGGGCCTCAGTACACCAGCGCGGTGAGGCAGTCAGGCAGTGTGGGCCTCAGTACCCCCAGGACAGAGTGTGAGGGAGTGTGGGCCTCAGTACCCCAGCGCAGGGAGCGAGCAAGCGCGGGCCTCAGTACCCCCAGGCAGGGAGGGAGGGAGTGTCGGCCTCAGTACCCGCAGGGCAGAGATTATGAGCCACAGTACCACAAGGCCCGGGAAGGAGGGAGTTTGTGCCTCAGTACTGCCGACAGGGAGTGTGAGCCTCAGTACCCCCAGGGCAGGGAGGGAGTGTGTGCCTCAGTACCCCCAGGGCAGTGAGGGAGGGAGTGCGGGCCTCAGTACCCTCATGGCAGGGAGTGAGGGAGTGCCTCAGTACCCCCAGGGCAGGGAGGGAGGGAGATTGGGCGTAATTTCCTGCAGATAGGGAGGGCATGATTGTCTCAGTACCCCCATGGCGGTGAGGGAAAGAGTGTAGGCCCCAGTACCCCCAGGGCAGGGAGGGAGTGTGGGCCTGAGAACCACAAGGCCAGGGTGGGAGTATGTGCCTTATTACACCCAGGGTAGGGAAAGTGGGAAATTGGGCCTCAGTACCCAAGGGCAGGGAGTGAGGTAGTGTGGGCCTCAGTACCCCAGCACAGGGAGGGAGGGAGTGTGCTGCTCAGTAACCCCAGGGCAGGTAGGGAGGGACTGTGAGCGTCATTACCCTCAGGGCAGGGAAGGAGGGCGTTTGGGCCTCATTACCCTAGGACAGGGAGGAGGGATTGTGGGCCTCAGTTCCCCCAGGGAGGGAGGAAGGGAGGCAGGGAGTGCGTATTGGACTCTTTATCCCCATGTCAGAGTGTGAGGGGGTGAGGGCCTCAGTACCCCAGGGCAGTGAGGGTGGGAGTGTGGGCCTCAGTACCCGCAGGTCAGGGATGGAGTGTGGGCCTCAGTAGCACCAGGGCAGGGAGGGAGGGAGTGTGGGTCTCAGTACCACCAGGGCAGGGTGGGAGGGAGTGTGGGCATCAGTACCCAGAGGACCGGGAGGGAGGGAGTGAGAGTTGGTCTCAGTACCCCAGGGCAGGGAGGGAAGGAGTGTGGGTCTCAGTACTTCCAGAGCAGGGAGGGAGGGAGAGGGGACATCAGTTGCACAAGGGAGTGGATTGTGGCAGTTTGGGCCTCAGTACCCCTAGGGCAAGGTGGGAGGGAATGCGTGTGGGCCTCAGTACCCCCAGGTCTGAGAATGAGGGAATGTGGGCCACAGTACCCCAGGGCAGTGAGGGAGAAAGGGAATGTGTGTGGGCGTCTGTACCTCTAGGCCAGAGTGTGAGGGAGTGTGGGCCTCAGTAACCCTGGAAAGTGAGCGTGGGAGTGTGGAACTCAGTACCCGCAGGTCAGGGAGGGAGTGTGTGTCCCTAGTACCATACGGCCAGGGAGCAAGTGAGTTTGGGCCTCAGTACCACCAGGGCATGGAGTATGGGCCTCAGTAACCCCAGAGCAGGATGTGAGCGAGTGTGGGCCTCAGTACCTCCAGGGCATGGAGTGAGTGAGGTCCTCAGTACCTCAAAGACGGAGGGAGGGAAGGAGTGTTGACCTCAGGACCCCTAGTGCAGTGAGGGAGCGAGTGTGGGCCTCAGGACACCCAGGGGCGAGAGGGAGGGAGAGTGGGCCTCAGTACCTCCAAGGCAGGGAAGGTGGAATTGTGGGCCTCAGTACTCCGAGGGCAGTGGGGGAGGGAGCGAGTGCCTGGACAGGGAGGGAGGGAGTGTGGCCATCATTACCTCCAGGGCAGGGAAGGAGAGTGTGGGGCCTCAGTACCCTCACGGCAGGGAGGGAGGGAGAGAGTGTGGGCCTCAGCACCCTCAGGGCAGGGAGGGTGGGAGGGAGTATGGGCCTCAGTACCTCCAGGGCAGGAAATGTGGGAGTGTTGGCCTCAGTTCCCTCAGGGCAGTGATGGTGGGAGTGTTTTTCCCAGGACCCCCAGGGCAAGATGGGGGGAGTGTGGGCTTCAGTACCACCAGGGCAGGGATGGAGGGAGGGAGTGTGAGCCTCATTACCACGAGAGCTGTGAGTGAGGTAGTTTGGGCAGGGAGGGAGGCAGTGTGTGCCTCAGTAACACCAGGTCAGAGTGTGAGGGAGTGTGGGCCTCATTACCCCAGGGCAGTGAGGGAGGGCGTGTGGGCCTCAGTACCCGCAAGTCAAGGTGGGAGTGGGTGTCTCAGTACCACAAGGCCAGGGAGAGAGGGAGTGAGAGTGGGCCTCAGTCGCACCAGGGCAGAGTGGAAGGGAGTGTGGGCCACAGTACCACCAGAGCAGAGTGGGAGGGAGTGAGAGTTGGCCTCAGTACCCCATGGCAGGGAAAGAGGGAGTGTGGGTCTCAGTACCTCCAGAGCAGGGAGGGAGTGTGGGCCTCAGCACCCTCAGGACAGGGAGGCATGGAGGGAGTGTGGGCCTCAGTACCACCAGACCACGGAGGGAGGGAGATTGGGCCTCAATACCTCTGGACCAGGGAGGGAGGGAGAGTGGGCCTCAGTACCTCCAGGGCAGGGAGGGAGGGAGAGTGGACATCAGTTGCACAAGGGCAGGGATGGAGGCAGTTTGCTCCTCAGGACCCCCAGGGCAGGGAGGGAGGGAGAGTGGGCCTCAGTACACTCAGGGCAGGGAGGGAGGGAGGGAGTTTGGGCCTCAGTACCTCCAAGGCAGGGAAGATGGAATTGTGGCCCTCATTACTACCAGGGCAGTGGGGGAGTGAGGGAGTGTAGGCCTCAGTACCTCCAGGGCAGGGAGGGAGAGAGTGGGGCCTCAGTATCCTCAGGGCAGGGAGTGAGGGAGAGAGTGTATGCCTCAGCACCCTCAGGGCAGCGAGAGAGGGAGGGAGTGTGGGCCTCAGTACCTCCAGGGCAAGGAATATGGGAGTGTTGGCCTCAGTTCCCTCAAGGCAGTGAGGGTGGTAGTGTGGTTCTCAGGACCCCAAAGGCAAGGTGGAGGAGTGTGGGCCTCAGTAGCACCAGGGCAGGGATGGAGGGAGTGTGGGCCTCAGTCTCCCCAGCGAGGGAGGGAAGGAGTTTGTGTGTGCCTGTGGACCCCGAGTGTGGTAGCGAGCGTATGTGGGCCTCACTACCCCAGGGAAGGGATCCTGAGTGTGTGGTCCTCAGTACACCCAGGATAGGGAGGGAGGGAATGTGGGCCTCAGTGCCCCCAGGGAGTGAGAGAGGGAGTGTGGGCCTTATTACCTGCACGGCAGGGAGAGAGATTGTGCCTCAGTGCACACAGGGCACTGAGGGAGGAAGGGATTGTTTGCCTCATTACCCCCAGGGCAGGGAGTGAGCGAGTGTAGGCCTCAGTAGCCCGTGGATAGGGAGGGAGGGTGTGAGAGAGGGCTTCAGGACTCCAAAGGGCAGGGATGGAGGGAGTGTGGGCCTCAGGACCCACAGGGCAGGGAGGGAGAGTGGGCCTCAGTACCCCGAGCGCATGGAAGGGAGGGTGTGTGGGCTTCAGTAAACAAAGGGCAGTGGGGGAGGGAAGGAGTGTGGGCCTCAGTACCCCCAGGGCAGTGGGGGATGGAGGGAGTGTAGGCCTCACTACCACCAGAGCAGGGAGGGTGGGAGTGTGGGCCTCAGTACCTGCAGGGCAGGGAAGGTGGGATTGTGGACTTCAGTATTCCCAGGTCAGCGAGGGAGGGAGGGAGTGTGGGCCTCAGTAACTCCAGGGCAGGGTAGGTGGGAGTGTTGGCCTCAGTTCCCTCAGTGCAGTGAGGATGTGAGTGTGGGTCCCAGGATTCTCAGTGCAAGGTGGGAGGAGTGTGGACCTCAGTACCACCAGGGCAGGGATGGAGTGAGGGAGTGTGAGCCTCATTAGCCCGAGGGCAGTGAGTGAGGTAGTTTGGGCCTCAGTACCCCCAGTTTAGGGAGCGAGTGAGTGTGGGCCTCAATACCTCCAGGGCAGGGACGGAGGGAGGGCCTGGGCAGGGAGGGAGGCAGTGTGTGCCTCAGTACCACCAGGTCAGTGTGTGAGAGAGTGTGGGCCTCAGTTTCCCCAGCGAGAGAGGGAGGGAATTTGTGTGGGCATCAGGACCCCGAGGGTGGTAGGGAGCGAGTGTGGGCCTCAGTACCCCAGGGCAGGAAAGAAGGGAGTTTGGGCATCAGTATCCCAGGGTGGGGTAGGAGCGTGCAAGTGTGGGCCTCAGTACCCACAGAGAGGGAGATAGTGAGTGTGGACCTCAGGATCCTCAGGCCAGTGTGGGTGGGAGAATGGGCCTCAGTACACCCAGGGAGGGAGTGAGGGAGTGTGGGCCGCAGCACCCCCAGATATGGAGAGAGTGTGGGCCTCAGTACCCCAGGACAGGGAGTGAGGGATTGTGGGCCTCAGTACCCTCAGCGCACGGAAGGTGGGATTGTGGGCCTCAATACCCCCAGGGCAAAGAATGTGCGATTGTGGGCCACAGCACCCCCAGGGCAGGGAGGGAGGGTGGGAGTGTGGGCCTCAGTACCTCCAAGGCAGGGAAGGTGGGATACTGGGCCTCAGCAGCCCCAGGGCAGGGAGGGAGGGAGGGAGGTTGGGCCTCAGTACTCCCAGGGCAGGGAAGGTGGGATTGTGGGCCTCAGCACCCCGAGGGCAGTGAGGGTGGGAGTGTGGTTCTCAGTACTCCCAGGGCAAGATGGGAGAAGTGTGGGCCTCAGTACAGCTAAGGCAGGGAGGTAGGGAGGGAGAGTGTGCCTCTGTACCATCAGGGCAGGAAGGCAGGGAGGCGAGTGTGAGCCTCATTACCCCAAGGGCAGTGAGTGAGATAGTGTGGGCCTCAGTACCCCAAGTTTAGGGAGAGAGGGAGTGTGGGCCTCAATATCACCAGCGAGAGAGGGAGGGAGTTAGTCAGGGCCTCAGGAACCCGAGGGCGGGAGGGAGCGAGTGTGGGCCTCAGTACTCCCAGGGCAGGGAGGGAGGGAGTGTGGACCTCAGGTCCCGCAGGGCAGATAAGGAGGGAGTGTGGGCCTTAGCACCCCCAGGGGAGGGAGCAACAGTGGGACTTTGTAACCCCAGGGCAGGTAGGGAGGGAGTGTGGGCCTCAGGACCCCCAGTGCAGTGAGGGTGAGAGTGTGGGCCTCAGGACTCCCATGGCGGTGAGGGAAAGAGTGTAGGCCCCAGTACCCCCAGGGCAGGGAGGGAGTGTGGGCCTCAATACCACAAGGCCAGAGTGGGAGTATGTGCCTTATTACACCCAGGGTAGGGAGAGTGGGAAATTGGGCCTCAGTACCCAAGGGCAGGGAGTGAGGTATTCTGGGCCTCAGTACCCCAGGACAGGGAGGGAGGGAGTGTGCTGCTCTGTAACCCCAGGGCAGGTAGAGAGGGACTGTGAGCCTCATTAGCCTCAGGGCAGGGAAGGAGGGCGTTTGGGCCTCAGTACCTCCAGGACAGGCAGCAAGTGTGGGCCTCAGTTCCCCCAGGGAGGGAGGAAGGGAGTGAAAGTGGGCATCAGGACCTTGGGGCCGGGTAGGGAGCGAGTGTGGGCCTCAGTACCTCCAGGGCAGAGAGGGAAGTGTGTGGGCCTCAGGACCCACAGGGCAGGGAGGGAGGGAGTGTGGGCCTCAGTACCCTCAGGACAGGAGAGAGGGAGTAAGGGCCTCAGTACTCGGAGAGATGGAGGGAGTGTGGGCCTCAGCACCCCAGGACAGGGAGAAGGGAGTGTGGACCTCAGTACCCCATGTGCAGGGTGGAAGACAGTTATTGTGGGCCTCACTACCCCCAGGGCAGGGAGGGAGGGAATGTGGGCCTCAGTACCCACTGGGCAGGGAGGGAGGGAGTGTGGGCCTATGTCACCCCGGTGAGGAGGGAGGGTGGCAGGGAGTGCGTGTTGGCCTCTTTACCCACATGTCGCAGTGTGAGGGAGTGTGGGCAGTGAGGGAGGGAATGTGGGCCTCAGTACCCGCAGGTCAGGGAGGGATTGCGGGACTCTCTACCCCGAATACAGGAAGAGGGGGAGTGAGAGTGGGCCTCAGTAGCACCAGGACAGGGAGGGAGGGAGTATGGGCATCAGTACACCGAGGACAGGGAGGGAGAGAGTGAGAGTTGGTCTCAGTACCTCTAGAGTAGGGAGGAAGTGTGGGCCTCAGTACCACATGGCCCCGGAGCAAGTGAGTTGGGCCTCAGTTCCCCCAGGGCATGGAGTGTGGGCCTCATTAACCTCAGAGAAGGGTGTGAGCGAGTGTGGGCCTCAGTACCTCCAGGGCATGGAGGGAGTGAGTTCCTCAATACCTCAAAGGACAGAGGGAGGGAAGGAGTGTGGGCCTCAGGTTCACCAGGGCAGGGAGGGACGGTGTGTGGGCCTCAGGAGCCCCAGGGGCCACTCTCC